>NW_019719379.1:468656-560287 GCF_002891405.2 Cryptotermes secundus | reverse complement strand
GGATTGCCATGGCAAAAGCTGCCTTTAGCAAGAAGAAGAATCTTTTTACCAGCAAATTGGACTTAAATTTGAGAAAGAAACTAGTGGAATGCTACATTTTGAGCATGGCTTTGTATGGGGCTGAAACTTGGACACTTAGGGCAGTAGATCAGAAACACCTGGAAAGCTTCGAAATGTGATGTTGGAGAAGGATGGAGAAGATCAGTTGGACTGATTATGTGAGAAATGAAGAACTGTTATTTAGAGTCAGTGAGCAGAGGTATATCCTACATGAAATAAGAAAATGGAAGGCTAATTGGATTGGTCATATCTTACGCGGTAACTGCCTTCTAAGAGAAGATATTGAAGGAAAGATAGAGGGGCGGATAGAAGTGACCAGAAGATGAGGAAGAAGACGTAAGAGGATGCTGGATGACCTTGGGGACACAAGAGGATATTCTCATTTGAAGGAGAAAGCTCTAGATCACATTAAGAGGAGAAGCTGTTTTGGAAGAGACTGTGGACCTGTCTTCTGACAAATTACTGATGGATGAATGAATGAATGAATGAATGAACCACCACTATCACAGGGGTTGAAGTGTAAGACAATCAAACACTTCTTTTTGGTTGGTTGTTTGTTAGGCTTCCTCTTTAACCCTGGAGATGTAGACAGTACATTGCTCTGAAACATCAGAGGACTTCTGCATGACTACACATTGCCACATCCCAGAAGATGTTGGTAAGTAGTTTTACAATGACAGTGTTATGTCACTTTGCATTTTCATACCATTGTGGTCTATGGTTGTACGGAACAAATGTGTTTGAAAAGAGTAGGAGTTTGTGTTATCTGGTCTTGTTTAAGATTTTAACAGTTTCTTTGTGCCTCATGTTTTAAATCTGCTTATGAAGACAATGGCATGCAGGAAGCATGCCAGTTTAATACGTAAGACCATTTGCTGAATAGATGCATATCAGTTACTGAACTATGAAAAATGTATTTTAATATTTTTGCTGTTTCAGGTGGCCTGAATGAGGAGTTACATCACTAGTACAGATACCACCTTCTATTTAATATCACATTACATGACAGAGCCCAATAAAACTTTCCCTGCACAAGAGTAAAATGCTAAATTTTTTCTGTGGTTCCAGTAATGAAATTCGTCATTAACCAGTAATTCACTTGCAAAATAAAGTATGTATATATGTGTGTGTATGTGCCTTGTATCAGGGTGAAGGCTTGTTAATGTAACTGAGTTCCATCTCATGTTGTAATTGGTAACCAGGATCTACTGTAATGTGGAAGCTATGATCAATTTGAATGTAAACTTGAATGTAGCTCACAATACAACCAAATTTATCTTGAGCCTTTACAGTCAGAAATGCACAACACAAATTATATCAAGCATCACTCTCCCATCAAACTTGTGTTACATTTACTTAACAAAACTCTGGAAGCATGTTGTGAGTTCAAGCATACCAGTAAATTTGGACAAAGTTTGAGTATCTGCACAGGAAGGTTTAACATAGTCCCAGTTGTAAGAGTAAAGGCTCATAAACATCACCACTAATTCCTGTACTCTTTGATTATCTTGATACATAATTATGTATCAAGATAATCAAAGAGTACAGGAATTAGGACATAAATATCTGCATAACAAATACATGAATTATAATTCATGTATTTGTTATGCAGATATTTATGTCCTTCTAAAAGTAATTAATATTCATCATGTTTCCTAGGGTCAGGCCTAAGAGTCAGTTTTAACAGAGGCTTTCCTTAGTATATATTTGTATTTATGTTTTCCTAATGTCATAATGGTTGAGTAATGTACAGCTTCGAATTAGTCATATTAAAATGTAGTCCATTAATATAATCAAATTGGAATTCAATAAAATTATATGAAATGATGATATGAAAATATAGGCAATATCTGAAATATTTTAGTCCA
Organism: Cryptotermes secundus; assembly: GCF_002891405.2. Classification (NCBI taxonomy): domain Eukaryota; kingdom Metazoa; phylum Arthropoda; class Insecta; order Blattodea; family Kalotermitidae; genus Cryptotermes; species Cryptotermes secundus. The sequence continues at coordinate 558,359 of NW_019719379.1, read as the reverse complement.
CAGTGTAATGCACTATTCATGCCTATCAATTACCAGTTCATGAATCAAACATTGTTTTTTTCTCTTTCAGGCCAAGAAGTTGTGCATATATACATTTTATTTAAAATCACTGTAGATGTTTTGATTTTCCTGTTTTAGGTGTGTAAAATGTTCAGAGGGTTAAGCTGGATTGTTTTATGCAGTTTACCTGACTACTAGGTGAAGATTTCCAAGTGAGGGAGGTAGGCATGAAGGATATTACTGGCTACACCAAAGAGAAGAGGTCTGAAAGAAAAATAACATGTTTATATGACAATACCCATCTTACAGGGCTCAAGTTTTTAACGCTATTGCTGTTTTTATTTTGAATTCAGGATATAATAAACACTAAAGCTGTATAAGGTGTTTTTTGTTGCTGTGGTTTCACTGTTAATAATTGACTTAATTTTATTATGTATTTAGTAGTTTTCCCTTTAAAAACATTACAGCTGTGAGTTTAAAAAGTGGTATTTAATGTATTTGTTAGCATTTTAGATGGTATATGAAAAACTTCTAATTATTGTACACTTTAAATTTAAATTCAACAAAACTTAAATCTTGTATCAGGAATGAAGAACCTCACAGAAACATTGAATTAGGCAATTCCCAGTAAAGGAATAACACTTCTGTTTACTTCTGTTTGTTATTTTAAAATTCTCACTCTTTATCTGAAAATTATGTTAATTCATCATTGACAACAGTCATTCCAGATCTTGGAAGTGCTTCCTGATTCAAAGAAGAAACAAGGAGTTGTAAGCAAAACTCATATTTTCTTTTTGCATAGAATTCTAGTTCTACAGATCTATTGTTGTTGTTGTTGTTGTTGTTGTTGTTATTGTTATTGTCATCATTGGTTAATTTTTGTGAAGAACTTTTTACACAAGTACAAATTTTGTCTGTGTTAATTTGTCAGATTTAACCTCAAAGTGTTGAACTGCATCCGTGTTTGTAATTGCTGATTTTGAAACACTATTTCATATATAATTTGTAGGTATGTTATGATTCATCTACATACCAGACTTCATATGCCTCACCCCCTTGGTTCATTAGTTATAACCACTGAACTGAAGGATAAAAAGAATTTTGCACAGCCATCATATAGTAAAATAATTTTTGGACATAACAGTTTTAGTTGTAAATTGCCTCAGATTTATCAGGGCAGTACTCATTTCCCTGTTCACATTTTTAGTTTAATCAGAATAAGAACACCAAAAATACTGTCATGCATTGGCAATGCAACATCACAAATGTTGTAGCTAATTTTATTTTGTTTGAAAGACTAATACCCCATAAGACCCCATACGGGGTCTTTAGTCGTTTAAAGGTTTTGTACTTCATTGCCTTTAAATGCCCATTCTGTTAAGAGGTATGGCCTGGTTTGTAATTCTTGAGATCAGTAGTAATAGTAGCAACAGCAAAAGCAGCCCTACACCCATGTATTGGTATGTCAGTAATGTCCACTAGCAGTTCAGTAAGTATAGGACAAGGATACCCTTTAATGTTTGTCCACAGAAGCAATGGATTTGAGCACTAAACTCAGGAAAACCTCAAATGAAGGGAACAGTGTTGGGCTAATGAGCCTAGGACTACAGGAACGTAAATGTATTTTCAAATGGAGGCAGTCAACACAACAATAAGATGAAATAGATTCTAACATCAACATTTATTTCTTCAGTTCTTATTGCAGCATGTTTCAAACACTCTTTTTAGGTCATCCTCAGGCAATACACAACCAATAGCATAAGTCCATGAACTGTGTTCACAGTTCACTGTGAACACACTATTGGTTGTGTATTGCCTGAGGAGACCTAAAAAAAGGTTGAAACATATTAGAGTAAGAACTGCACAAATAAACAAATGTTGATATGTTAGTATCTATTTTGTCTTATTGATTATTATTGTTATTGTTGTGTTGACTGCTCAATTTGAAAGTATGTTAAGACACACAACAGGATGCATGCTTTGAATGTTATGAATGTAAATGTTATGTGTGGGGGTTAGGTAAAAGTAAAGTTGCCCCTGTGCTTAGCTAATTAAGCACTATACCATGAAGGTGTAGGGGGGAGTGGATGCATAAATCCACATTTACTTGACCTTGGCACTAGCTGGAGGTGGGTGTTCAGCTTCATGCACCGGCCGCTTTACCCCTGGGGAAAGAGTTCCCAGTACCAATTGAATAGTAGGTTGGGCAGACACCAGAGCCTGTCTGGACGACATGGAGAATAGAAAATTCTTGATCCTACTGGGACTCAAACTCCAACCCCTTGATCGTCCATCCCATAGTCAGTTGCTATACTGATTACACTATTCCGGCTCCTATATGTGGCAGGGGAGACTTTTTATTCGTGGGATTCTTCTGTAATTGTTCATGAAGTGATTTACTGAAACTGAAATGTTAAATAGAGGAGAACATCAAACTGAAAGTGGGTATTGCACTGTAATTGTTCTTAAAGCAGTTTACAAAAACTAAATATTTTGTAGGAGAAACCCTATTATACCATTGATCTCATTTGAGAATCGGCTTCCCTATGACACATCTCTCATTAGATACAATCTGGGCATCATACATTAACCCACTGACATACTACTTCATTTAGTCCATTCAAAATCTATTCAAAATTAATTCTGAAATTTCAAAACGTTATTTATCATAACACTTCTGTACAGAAACTACATGGGAAACAAAACCATGTGATGATTTGAGGCATACAGATGGTTGTGTAAATAATTAAATATGTGATGACTGTAGTACGTGTGTTTCTGTTAAGATATTTCAGTTTACATATTGAAATCATAATTATGGCAAATTATGAGTAACATATATTGTAAAACGTTTCATAAAATTGAGTTCAATTTCTTTTATTTTCCATATTTTTCATCAAAAATTAAAGATTAAAATGTAGTGAACTGTAATTTTGTCTGTTGTTTTGTATGGATAAGAGATTGTGCTCATTCTCACCCCCTCCTCCCACCACCTGGCCATTTACGAACATGATGCTGAAGGAAGGAGGAAATTTCTTGAGCAGCTAAATGTCTTTTCAGCTGCTCTGCTACTGCAGATTTAATTATGTAATGACAGCAGGAACCTCAGAATTTTGAGGGAACTGAGTGAAACTGTGTTGTCGGTTCAGATGAAACCACTTATACAATTTTCAATTTAACTTAAAATTTCCTTGAGCATTTAACATATTTTTACTAGAGTTTAAAAGTCTTTTAGTTGTGAGCAAAATTTATGAAGCACATTTGCTACATCTATAACTACTTATACTCTCTCTTTATGTTGAATGACCTCCAGTAATAAGTTTTAGAAATGTTATCTGAATATTATTGCACGATTCCTGATGCTTCTGAATTTATGAAAGTAATATTCTTAAAATGACTATTGTCTTGTGCTAGGAGGATACCATAGTGTATTCATGTAAGACTGTACTGGGATTTGCTTATTCAGTGTATGTTTTCAATCTGGATACTATAACTAAGTATAGCGTTTCACCTAAATCTAATATAAACTATATTGTCTAATATTGTTATTTTTCACTATAACAAATGAAGCATTCTCTTCTTCATGCATCTACTCTCAACTAACATATCTACAGTTAGTATTATTGCTATTAGTGTCCGTGGCGTGTGCAAGTTTGTACGAGACATCAGATGCCCACTCGCATATTGCTTGTGCTGGATCAGCAAGCAGTAGTGTTTGTGCTTCCATTGGCTTTATTAAAGTAGCTCTAAGGGAGGAAAAATTTGTAAACAAACTTGTTACAAAGAAAGAGGATCCTTTAATTTTGTAATCTTACTGACAAATATATTCCTAGCATTTGATGAGAAAGTACTTATGTAACTCCATTCCAAAGAACACATATTTCAACATATTACATATAGGAAATAGGGACACAAATGCATACAAAATCCCTGCCAGAATTATAGCTTAAGAGATTTTGTTTCATGTAATAGAATTTGGGGAAAATCCTATTCCATGAAGTTTAATAAATATGTACCTAGTGCTTCAAATGAAGTCTCTCGAATGGAAGTTCTTTGTTACCTTCTAAAATTATTTTGATTGAGTGGTGAAAGGGAGCAACTACCCTCACCAATTTTATATGACAGCATTACTGGACTTTGTAAACCACTGGGAACAAATTACATCTATGAACATGCACTTTTCCCTTTGCATGCATATAAATTTGCAAGCTCCTGACAGAATTATCTATAAGGAATGACAAACACTTGCAATTCTTGTCTCACCACTGCTTCTTATGTAGTCTTTAGTAGCTGTTTGTCTTTACAAAATATCCATAGGAGTCCTTAGAGATTTAATACACAATTAAGACAACCTCAGTAGACAAGGTTTCTGATAAGAGTGTTTAAAGTAACAGATGTACATAGGTCAGATGAAAAGTAGTGGCAACACCTCTATAGTTCTGAAATGACTTTATTTCCCAAGGTAAACACACCTATATTCCTTCAATATAATCACCCCCCATGTGTTCCACCTTCTGACAAATTTTTGGAAGGCGTCATACACCATCAGCGCGTCCACTTCTGTTGATGTCCAGGAGTGACCACCCTACAGCATGAATAATCTCCTCTCCTGTGTTGTAACGTGTCCCTTGCAGTCGTTCTTTCATTTTGGCAAAGAGATCATAATCTCACAGACTCGTATCGGGTGTATATGGTGGATGTTGCAGTATCTGCCATCGCCAGCGATGAAGGAGATCCTTGACAGCGTCAGCAGTATGAGCCCTTGCATTGTCATGAAAGATGATGGAGTTCGTTGCCAACAACTGTTGTCGCTTTCTCCTGAGTGCTGGACGATGATGATTACGCAGGAAATTGCAGTAGTAGGCAGTGTTTACTGTCTGTCATTGAGGTACAGTGTGGAGCAGTATCACTCCATCAGTGTCATATGCCACAATGAACATTGCTTCACATTACTCTGTGTAGGGCGCACTTTCTTTGGACTAGGAGAGCCAGGATGCTTCGATTCATTTGATTGTCACTTCAAGTGCGGTTTGTATGAGCGAGCCCAAGTTTCGTCCAGAGTGACAATCCTTCCAAGGAAGTCATCACCTTCCCTCTGGTACCGGTCCAACAAGTCCTGTGCAATTGCATAATGTTGCCATTGTTGCACCTCGGACATTGTATGGAGTGCCCAACGTGCTGCACTTTTGCGATATCCAAAAATATCATGCAAAATCTGGAGCACAGTTTTGTGACATATGTCTACCTCAGCAGCTAACTCCTGTCTAGCCCATTGATGATCGACATCCAGCAAAGAAACAAGAAGCTGAATTGTGTGGTTGTCAACATGGAGTCGTCCTGAACGGCATCCCTCCCTTCACGGAACAATTTCACCCTTCATGCCTTTGTGCGATATGGCAAAGCAGCATCACCACATGCTTCTCGCAGTCCCTGATAACAGTTTTGTGCACTACGACCTTGTGCAACTTCAGTTTTTATCCAGGGTTCTTGTTTCGTAAACATGTTGTTAGGGTGCTTGAACTGGGCTTCTGCACTTCAAGACGATGCACAATGCAACCCAATGAAACACAACCAGACCCACTCACTGCACTATTTCAACTGAACTTCTGCTATCAGCTACAGACGGTGCTAGTGCCACCTGACGCACATCTTTCATGTTACAGCAGTGTTGCCACTACTTTTTATCCAACCCTTATATATATCCCCCCCACCCCTGAAGGGGAGCACATTTGTTTCAGTACTTTAAAACATTTTTACAAAGTCTCTTATTTATGTATATACACCTGAGAAAATATGTAGTCCTAGCTTGAAGTAAAATACACAAAAGGAAAGTTAGTTTGCTGTTTTGCACAGTCACGAGTGTGTCACTTTAGTCTTCATTAGCACATATACAGACACAGATATATGGAAATAAAACAACAGATTCAGGCTATGAATGTGCTTTGAAGACTGTCTGCACAGAGGGTACTTCCAGAATAGCAATGGAAATTGATGGTAGCTTTAAATTACATACTGTTACTGCCTCGTCATACCATCTCTCGCGGAGTGGGGGAGAGCAGTCTTGTCAGCCTATGTCAGCGTGGGTACTACCAGTTTGGAATGTAGCGTCTTGGAGTGTGGTCAGGTGTATAGTACTACTCCTGGTCTCCATAGGCAATGTTTTCCACTTGGGGAGTAGCTCTGAATGGCCCCACAGCAAGGGTATAGCTTCGCATGCCCCACAACAGTGTTTGCCTTTCCGGGCGGCTAAAGTTACCAGGCAGTAACAGTACTAACCATTAATTTCCATTCCGAACTTTAATCTATGTGGGCATTATTTTGAAATGTATAAGAAGCCCCTATATTTAAATTCCAAAAATTTACAGCCTATTTTTGAAGTATTTCTAAACATGTTTTCAGAGTATGTACTCCAGACTACATCCATTGCTTGAAGTTTCATTGTTCACTGTCTTCATATTTGCAAAATAATAAATTTTGCCTGTAAGAAGAAAATGTTTGAATTATTCAAATTGGTTCTCACTTTGAATGATGTACTAGAACATTATTATGTCTTTAATGCACTATAATTTGCTATATGGCTCATGCCTTGGATGTCATTGCCAGTTATACTGATTAATGGTCAAGCACTCTACATGGTAATTCCTTGAGAAATAGTAGGAAAATGTAAAAAATAATTAATGTTATTGAGTACTTGGATTTGTGATAATGTTCATTGTCAAATAGATATGAAGTGAAAACAAATTTTTGGTCATATCTCATGCTATTCAGGGTGCCAGGGGAAGTTACATGGAAGGCTGAAGCGTGTGTTTACATTAATTACAAGGCTTATCATGACAGAGAGTTCATTTGCAAATTTTCTCTCATGCAAGAGGAAAAAAGAACATCATGCAGAAAGAAAGAATGAAATTTTTTAATGCCACAGTTACAACCTTTTTTGGTCAGTATTTATGCATTTACAGCAGATGCTCAAAATGAGAACCATTTATTATGATGACCACCTGTGTCTCAGTATACTGCATGCTGCACAAGATCAACAATCTGGGTAGAGGCATACACTGCTGCAAGTGTCCCCAGAAGAAAAATTCTAGTGGATTGGCTCAGCATTCAACCATTCTGTAAATATCACCCACAAATTTTCTTGAATATTTGCCTATGAGTATATACCCCCAGAGTACCAGCCCACATTCCCAGCATTCTGTAAAACTTGAAGGTTCATTACTATATTAACAAGAGCCAACTACTAGTTACTGTCCAGAGCCAGATGAATCCAGTCCACACATTCCCATCCTATTTTTATGAGTTTGTTGTTACTATTATTCTCCTATTTGTGCCCTAGGTATTCCAAGTGGCACTTCTTCGGATTTCTATATCAAAACATTGTATGCATGTCTCTTTTTCTTCCATATGTGCTATATGCCTTGTCCACCTAATTCTTTATTAGATCGTCCTAATAATATCTGGCGATGAGTGAAAATTTTGATGCTCCTCATTATGTAATTTTCTCCAGATTCCTAATACTGCTTTTCTCTTAGGTCCAACTACTTTCTCAGCATCCTGCTCTCAAATGCAGTCAGTGTTTTTCCCTTAATGTGAGAGACCACACTTCACACACATACAAAACAACATGCAAAATTATAGTTGTAATTTTAGTTTATAGTTTAATTTCTACAATCTTAAATAAAAGATGGAAAGCCGCAAGATTCTGAACTGAATGGCAGCAAATATTTGAACTCACATGTTGACATTAAAGTGTACTTGGTATGCCCATGCACATTTAGCATTTTCACTCAATGCTGCCTATAAATAAGTACTGTAACCATTGCGGTGCTGTGTAATGTATAGACTTTACAAATTGGAGTAACATAAACTCAGTAAACACACACCCCACCTGAATGTGCAACTTCTCCATTTGCCTTCAATCACAATATCTTTTCATAATAATCTGGCTATGTTATATATTTTTTGTACAGTTCTTTCTCAAGGAATCACTCTGTGAAGAGATTATATATAAATTTGATATGCATAAATTTAAATAGAGCAAATTGTCGTACAAGAACAGAACTGTAGCAACAAATTCCAAACAGCAGCACTATTTGAACAGTAATAGTGCAGTTTTCTGAGATGAAACAGGTAAATATTTTGAGCATCACAATGTGATGTATGTACAGAAAACAAATAAGTTCATGTGTTTCCATGACTGATACATTTGTCTTTCAAAATAATTTTGGTTAATATTTTTACAGATTTTTTTTTATGTAACAGTGATACTAATCCTCACAGAAGATCTACAATGAAGAAAACAGTAAGTGGTCTGCACAATACACGGATATGTGTCTAAATTATTAAATGCAGTGTGAAGATTATCATGCACAGTTGTGAATGTTTAGTAAGAAAGATTTTTTCAAATGGAAGTGAGATATAAAACCACTGAAGCAGTGATGAACATTAGAAAAAGTGAGAAACGACTTGTATCACCTTCTTGCCTATCTCTTCCCCAGACTTGTTGAGCACATATCTGTCACAGCCGTGTGGTTCGGTTGTAGCAGCTAGGGAAATGAAACATTTAGGAGTCAATCTCGGCTGCATACAACTAACTGGAAGCTGAGGCAAAGCAAATACTATACATCCAAATGCAAGTTCTACAACTCTAAAAGAAATGACAGTTCTAACTAAATCATTCTATATCCCTATGAAGACTCACATACATATTGCTCTGTTAATCACACTACTGATGAATTACTACATTTCATTAATTTAAAATACTCTAAAGGATCATTCTAAATGACAGCGAAATGAAGTTTGGCTAAGATCAAGGTAAATGAGTGGCTGCTTATTTGGAATTACAGTCCCATTATTCTTTTGAAGTGATTGAGAGAGCCATAAAGGATTTGGTAATGAAATTAATTTTGAAATCTATTTCTTGTGACAGAATTGAATGTTCACATACATTTAACAATGTATTATGCATAACTGCAAACATTATTGACAGTTAATTTTTAATGTGTTTTTCCTTGAAAGTAGAGTTCCATCATGCTGAAGAATCAGTTGAGAAAACAGATCAAGAACTGGCATAAAATAAAATTTAAGAAATTTATTGAAGTACATTTAGTAGTAAATTATTCTTTTATGCTATACATGGAAGTATAACATATATTAATTCTAGAATTTCAGAAATGACTTTATGGGATGAGGTGGCTCTGAGAGTGGAGATAATGAATATGTTTTAATACTTGTTAGCAAGCTTTGTAAGGAGTTTTAGAATTTTTGTACTTTTCTGGTGACTTTTTTATATGCTTAATGAAATTTGCTATTCAGTATAGATCTTATTTTTGTGCAGCTTGTGGAAATCTGACATATGATATGATATCTGAAGTTTCTTTCAATGTAAATTTCATTTGTACCCCTACTCACAGCCAGAGCTCTAGAATATGTCATTTACGTCTTATGTATGGAAAGCCATTAGTCCACATGAGAATAAAAGAAGTAGAGAAATTTATGCGTAAACAAGGTTACCACACTACCTCAAGCTCAACAGTTCTTAATGGATGTTGTATTTGTAAGAGAAACATGTAGATAAATCAGTTACATTTGAACATTTTCACCACATATCCCACAATCCAATGAAATATTAGGAATATACAAGTTTCAAAAAGATTTGTGCAGGCATTTGAAAGTTAATAGGGGGATACACAAACACACAGGAGGCAAAAAAAAAAAAAATCAGAAAGTGAGAAAACTGGTCAAATGAGAGATACCATAAGAACTATCAAGTTCTTTTGTCATACCCTTGACTTCTCACCAGACATTTGGAGTGTCAATTGTGTGAACAGGATACTGACTGTTTATAGAAGCAGCAACATGCTGGCTGAATGAACTGTCAGTTTTAAAGGATGGGGGTTTGAAACATCTTCCCATGCAACTTCTACAGTGTTTTCTCCAGAACTTTTATGTAGCTTCCAGGAATTCAGCCATACTTGATTCTGTAAAATGTTCAATTATATCATCGTAAGACAGAAACAAATGTCCTCAGCACTGCTGTCTTATTCATCTTGCAATTACTCATCTCTGTATTTGCTAGAATGGATCGTTTGCTGGGGTATGATCTTCAGACCACGCACAATCCAAGACACTAGAAACACAGTTTTCATCCCTTCATTAAATGTTATCACACTCAGAACCACTTTTTTCAATTTTGTGTCATTTTGTTTGGACTGTTCCTTACAAACAGTCAAAGAATGAATGTTCTCTCTGGCTTGTATGGTGTAACTGGACATGAAATCACAGCACCTTGAACACCACAAGTTAGGACTGTCGTATATGAGAAAAACCAATAATGTTACAAAGGGTTTGTACTGAACATTTTTATGCAGTGCTAATTTGTTAATCTCAAGCTGGCTTTCTAAGACCATTCCTTATATTTTTGACTACCCTGTTTCTGAAACTTAAAGATGGCCCAAGGGATCCATTCGTCATGGGGCATGAAGGGATTATACAGGTGAAAATGAACTGAACTGACAGATATATCATAATGTCCAGTAACATGAACATCAGTCAGTAAAACTTCAGTCTGATGCTGCTGCATCTTGTGTAAGTTTGGTTGGAAAGATAAAAGAATTACCCACAATTTCAATATATCTGCAGGAACAAATTTTGGATGAATGTTGCTGCAGAAAATTCTTTCAACAGATTCAGGTTGTTCTGTCACCATAAATATACAGTTAGTATATATGAATTATTAGCAGATATTTTATTACCCTGATGAAACTCAGGTTGTAACTTGACTTTAAGCTTCAATGAAGTGCTTACCTTTCAAGAAAAGAATGTGACCTAGCCACAAATATGTATGTAATATGAGATTTGAGGTTTTTATGGCTCTGAATATTTATATTGAGGTCTTCTCATTTATGTCACTATCATCTTGTAAATTGTAATCTTTGTTTTGAAGGAACGCACTGCCTCCATCTACCTTGAAAATGAAGGCATTATGATCCTCTGAAACATTAATTACCTACCCGACTAAATTTCGTCATAGACAGAAGACCACAACATCAAATGCACTTGTATATCATCTACAATCTACAATGAAACTATTTTATAATATTGTATCATATACTAAGACACTCATCACCTAAAGTGTTATTCTATTCAGCTTAGATAAGAACATCGCAAATATGTTTAAAAATCACAACAAATAACTGCATTGTGAAATTAGATTAATAAAATGTAGATCATATGTATATTCTGGCCCTAATCTACTTCACTCAATTCTAGTCTAGATTCAGGGTGAATGTTCTACGCTAAATTCAAAGCAACACTTCTTCAGTCCATTTACTACTTACTAAAATTCTCACTTTGTTGTCAAGCTAAAATCATGCTGCTAACACATTGGTTATAATTATTGCTAATAGTTTGATGAAATTAATTTTACGTCTATGAGGTCTGACAATTGAATAACCAGACAAATTCTGTAAAGGAGAACATATATTGCCACTAACCTTTTAATGAATGTGGTCACCTTCAGCATACCTGCCTTTTGATCTTATACGCATCTTCCAATATCTCTCCTGTGCCTGGAATTCATTTTCCAATAATTGCTTTCAGTACTATCTTGACATTGCTCTGAATGTATTAACATGGCCCAAAATGCAACCTTTTCCAGAAGAGTTTTACATTTAGGCACTTTAAAAATTCCATTTTGGACAAATCAGATATGTGTAGTATATATTCCATCATTGGTACTTGATTTCTTTGGCCAAAATTTGCTTTACTGGAAGTGTAATACAGGAAGATGCATTGTCATGTTGTGTGAAATCTGTTTTGTAACCAGTCATCTTGTTTCTTTCAATGAGTGTACTACCACAAACATATCAAAACTTGATGGTAGTATGCTTGGTTGCCTATTAATTTTGGAGCAACAAATTCTAAATTGATGATTCCTTTGGATATCAAAGAGGCAGATCAGACTGCTCTTGACTTTCGATTTGGACATCTATGGCTTTCTTCTTTTCTGCCCCTCTCTTTTATTTGGGGGCAAGGTTGGGTGGTGTCTTAGAGACTCTGTACCTTTCTACGTGTATTTCAGACTTTACTGTTCAGCTTCCTGGTTATACTGGAAGACCCAAGTTTCATCACCATTCACAATCTCCCCCCTCCCCCTCTCCAGTTTTCTCTAACAATGTTGCTGAAAGGTCTGAGCAAAATCCTCTTCCCATCATGTCTTTGGTAGCCACTGCAATTTGTTCCTAGAATTTTGGCACATTTTTTTCTCACATTTGCTCTCTTCTGAACAATCATTTATAATTTCCTACAATTTCTGTTACTCCTTCCACCTTGAAATACTTAACCATAACTAAAGGTTGTGTTCTACTGAAAGTTTGATGTTCATAAATTTGCTGCGACATTTTATAAATATCAGTGGTATTTTTCTCCATTTTTAGTAAAATTGTAATGTTGATTTTCTGTTCTGACAAATCATGACAAACTGACAAACTGAATCCCAGTAATTGATGATAAAAAACTGCTGAACCATGTAGTCATGTGCTCCAACATGTACCAGTTGCTGCAAAATGACATCAGTCCATTTATTTAATTGTCTGACCTCATAACCACTCATGTACTTTAGCAGTAATTAAAATGGCTTTGCTCAAATTGTATGGAACAAGCCAAAATAGTACCCCAGTACCCTGAAAAGGAGACTTAGAGTATACTGGTGTTCATTCATTAAATATTTTATAATTTTTTTATTCATTGATAATAAGTTGCATGAAATATATGTTATTTTGTCTTTAAAAGTATTATTGTAATTAATCATGAAGAAAATCATCTCAAAATCTGTTAAAAAGCATGTGCTATTTGTGAGTGATTTTGTCATTCAAGAATAGAGATCCTATTCAGAAAATTCATTAAGCAAGATGTATTGTCTGCTCCACCTCTTGTTTATTTGATTACACCTTTTCAGTTATATAGGGTATATCAAGTCAGTTGGAAGAATTCCTGGAAATGGTCAATTTAGTAGAATGTGGAAGGAAGTAGCTGTAGCTTGTTTTAAAGAACTATCCCACTGTATACCTGGTAACTCTGAGAGCAACCACAAAAGAATCTCAGTCAAGACAGACAGTCCCCTTCTAGCAATGAAATCCAGAACTTCCTTTTTCAAAGTCAAAATTATAACCACTTAACAATGATATTTTGTACCGTACCTCTTCCATGTGTAAAAGCACGCATATGTGTGTGTGTGTTTTTGTAACGTCTAACTGCCAAGAACTGGCAATTCCTTGAATGATGTTGAAACAAAAGAAACATGACAAGATGGGAGAAGGCAGTTTTCTGAGGATCAGGAGCAAACCACAAGTAAAATTAAATTGTAGGACCAGAGATATTGAAAGCTCAGCTCAGTATAATGTACAGTGATTGTGTTAACTTGCATAGAAGTAACAATTCTAATTAAATTTTGGGTATATCATGAATTATGCTTGCTTTATGCCATGTTGTTTAAATATGTTAATTCCTTACACGTTTTCTGTAACACTTGCTTTGGATCCAAATAAGTAAAATTGGGCCTATTATATGAAATTAACAGAACTTTATTAGCCAGGACTGAAGAAACAGCGTGAGAAGTCTCAGTTTGATTAAATGGCTTCCTTAAAGTGAACACAGATAGTCAAAATTTGAGTACACATGCTAGATGTGAACTACTGTGTTAAGTGTTTTAAAACAGATCAAGAATTGAAAATAAAGGTAGAAATGTCTCTTTGCTTAATTCATACCATACCATGAGCACATGTGGGGAACTGGAGGTCACTCTGTGAAGAACATTATGTATGTGATCTATGTGATGCAGCTAGCAAGAATTATTCACTAATAATTATGCTATTTAATGATCCATTTCCATGCAATTCTTACTAGTACAAATTCCATCTATATTAAATTTGAGTCATATGACCTCAAATATTTTCACCATCACTATGTTATTGTTTTTGATGTACACAGATATTTTTCCAGAATATGTAGGTATGTTTATGATGTATTTCCATGCAACATTTCTCATGCCTAGCTCCAAAGATTCATTAATTACTAATATGAAACAAGAAGCTCTTAATTCCATATAATAGGCCCACTCTTACATATTCATAACCACAACAAACATAGCAGAATAATAATATTGTGGCAGCCACCATATTATGGTTTCACATTATAAAAAGCCTACCCCAACAAAAGTGAAATACATATAAAAGGTTTATTAGTTCACAAAATTTAAGGACCCTTCATTAAGTGGTACTAGTATTCCTTCCACCTCAGAAATTTGTGCAGTCACCAGATGGATATTAGTATTGGCAGGAAATTAAAGAATACAAGGATGAAGTAAGGCAGCCTGACCTGAGGTGAAACATATGCATTTACACTGGTGGAAAGAAACTAATCTTAAAAATAATTTCGCTTAGCCACCCACCACAAACTTGGAAGTCCAGCATATAAATCAGAGTTTTACTTACTTATTAACATATCTATGAATACAAACAAGATGGAGTATGCCCTATAGCCTAGCGCACAACTTCTACACTGGAACCTATATGGTACCATGGAAGAAAGCATATATGACCTCAGTAATGCCTGCTTATGACTTCTTGCAGTTACTGGGTTGCTAGTTGTCACGTGGCAGTTGTCTTGTAATGTTTGTTGTATATATATTTAATTAACCAGTTGATTGTTGCAGTATACATGAACCCAGTTGATCTGTGTCTTAGAAAAGCCAGAGATATAGATAAAATGGCATATGGATGATCATTATGCATTCACAGGGTCCCCCTTTTCCTTCAAACAGCCTTAATTTGTCTGTAAATTGTATTAATTTTGCAGCTCATGTTTTTATTTCTGTTTCATAACTGTGAGTATTTGAATATCATCATACCTGTGTCTTTGTCATGTCTCACAATTGTTAGATTTAGACACATTTACCTTTCCAGCAATCTTCTTTTAAGCTCTGGTGGATACGTCACATAAATATAATGCTCATTCTGCCCCATGTCATTGAGATCTGGCACTGTGTAATATTCTTCAGAATAGCAGGGTCCACTGTTGGTGGAGTTCACATGGTGAACTGGAGATGATGTGGCAGTGGCAGTAGTACTTGTACTAGCAATGCTCATGTCATCTGAGCTGAAACAAAATATTTATTTATTTTCTTCCTCCAAAGACCGTTTGTCAGTCTTTACATCACAGAGATACAAGAAGGTCCAGGAAACTTCAAAATTTTAAACTGAATAACTAAGCTGTGTATATAATTAAATGACAAAGAAATTATATTTGGCATCTGGAGCTTATGAAATGTGTGCATAGATCTGTATACAGACAATTGAAATTATAATATTTAATGCTGTAATCAAGATTGGTCATATCTTACGCAGTAAGTGCCTTCTAAAAGAAGTTATTGAAGGAAAGATAGAATGACCAGAAGATGAGGAAGAAGACGTAAGAAGATGCTGGATGACCTTGGGGACAGAAGAGGATATTCTCATTTGAAGGAGAAGCTCTAGAGTGCATTAAGTGGAGGAACTGTTTTGGAAGAGACTGTGGACCTGTCATCTGACCGTTTACTGATGAATGAATCAAGTTTAAACAAAGTAGCCCAGTCTTCTTAATGAGGTCCAGGAGTCCACTTGTTATGCTTTTGTGTGGTATTCCTTTTCAGTAATAACAGTTTCAAAGGAGTTATATCACTTGTGAGGCAGAATTTTGTAATTGAATTTAATGTGGGAGGATGTTGCTTCCTTTATGCTCCATAAAATATGTGTATCAGAAATGTGATTAAATTCATGGATCACACATACATATGTAATTATGATAATGACTTATTCCTGCTCTATCACAATACTCCTTTCTCTGTAGAGAAAATGTTTTTTTGCTTTTCTGATTTTACCTGACATTCTCTAATTCTCTTGCTCCTGATTTCAGTGGAACTTCCCTTTAGAGGCTCATGGCATTTCCAAATCTTATGTTCTTTACCAGTTTCTTAGGTCATGCCAAAAAAACGTCATCCAAGTTCAGCAGCCTTTGTGATATTTGTAACGAATAGACATGCTACTGGGACTGATTCAGCTAATCATACAAAATATATGAATCAAGCCTTTATTAGACCATTCCATAAAATTCACTTAAATCAGACTATGTATAAGGAAATTGAAAGTGTAATTGGGTCCTTTAAACCCAAATCCTCTAATGGATATGATGAGATCTCGGTTAAAATTTTAAAATGCAGTGCACCATTTATTAGTTCTCCACTAGCCTATATTTGTAACAGAGCCTTTGTAACTGGTGTTTTTCCCACCAGATTAAAATATTCAGTAATAAAGCCATTATTCAAAAATGGAGATAAAACCAATATGTCTAATTACAGACCGATATCATTAATGACATCTTTCTCCAAAGTTTTTGAAAAGATTATTTATATAAGAATGCACCGACATGTACTTAATAATAATATACTAGCTAAAGATCAGTATGGTTTTAGGAGTAAATCATCGACTGAAATAGCCACGTATGAACTAGTTAATGAAGTATTAAATGCTTTGAACAGTGGTATGTTTGTTGGTGGTATCTTTTGTGATCTCAAAAAGGCCTTTGATTGTGTTAATCACGATATATTACTATCGAAATTGGAATTTTACGGCGTGGCTGATAAGGCTGGTGCTTTGATTAAGTCGTACCTTGCTGATAGGCATCAGAGAGTTATTGTGAATAACGGAATGAGGTACTCAGAATGGTGGGAAATTAAAAACGGAGTCCCCCAAGGTTCAGTTCTGGGTCCTTTGTTGTTTTTGTTGTATATAAATGACTTGCCCTATATCATATCGAACAAGTCCAAACCCGTTATTTTTGCTGATGATACTAGCATAGTCATTACTAACCCTAGGTCTGCTGATTATGAATTCAAGGCTTCTTTAATATTTAAAAACATAAATGATTGGTTTCAAGATAATTTATTGTCATTAAATTTTGAGAAAACACATTTTATCGAATTTCTGACTAAGAACTGCCAGCCGATGGATATTCATATTGAGGATGATGATGATCGGATTGTTAACACTACAAATACTAAGT
The DNA here is from genome assembly GCF_002891405.2 of Cryptotermes secundus. Classification (NCBI taxonomy): domain Eukaryota; kingdom Metazoa; phylum Arthropoda; class Insecta; order Blattodea; family Kalotermitidae; genus Cryptotermes; species Cryptotermes secundus. Next base: position 541,262 of record NW_019719379.1, on the reverse strand, counting down.
TTCTGGGGCTTATTATTGATAACACATTGTCTTGGAATGGACATGTGGATTGGTTAATGTCTAGATTGGGCTCCGCATGTTATGCGATTAGAGCCCTAAAATCTTACATGTCTCAGGGTACATTAAGAATGATTTACCTTTCTTACTTCCATTCAATTATGACCTATGGTTTGGTTTTTTGGGGTAATTCCCCTTATAGTATTCATATCTTTAGGTTGCAAAAAAAGGGCGATTAGAATTATAATGAACACTGGGAACAGAGATTCATGTAGGGAATTGTTCAGGGAACAGGAAATTTTACCCCTTCAATCTCAGTATATATTTTCTCTTACAATGTTTGTGGTTAATAATAAAGATCTTTTTAAGTTAAATTCTGAGTTATATAATAGGAATACAAGATATAATAATAAATTCCATTATCCTACATGTAAGTTGATTGTATTTCAGAAAGGAGTGTATTACCATGGTATTAAGGTTTTTAATTGGCTTCCTCCTAATATAAGGAACCTGGCTCAAGATGTCAAACATTTTAAAATTGTTTTAAGAAGATTTTTGTTGATGAACTCGTTTTATTCTTTGGAAGAATACTTTGATTGTAAATTTGACTCCAATAATCAACTGTGATAATGGTATTGAATGTCTTATATTGTTATTTATATTATTATTTCTATGTAGTGTTATTTGTATTATCAATGACTAAATCCTTATCCTATATGTAGTGGATTTATGGAATGTAAATAAATGATGATGATGATGATGATGATGATGATGATGATGATGATGAACATGCAAGTTTTTCATGATTGAGATTTAGCCCCATGCCCAACCTCTGAGCTGAAGGAATAGATATTTCATACCTGCTGTAGTTTTCCTTACAGAAGACAAATCTATAAGTCTGTGAATCTTTGAGTATGACATACGGGTGCCTGCTTTGATTAACTCTGCTAAAATTAAGTTGGTACCTGGAGATTTATAACATTTTAGTTTGTCAATATCAGTTCCATCTTTGTGGGATGTGAGGTTCTCACAGTGGTGACCGTGATTAATAATATAGTGATGCATATGCCCATTGCTAGGAAACAGCTCAGTAAACACATTCCTGAAGCATACACACTCAACAATAGGACATCCATTGCTAGGTAACAGACCAATTAACACGAATTATTCACAACAGAAGAAGGTGTTTGCAGTGGGGTCCATGCCAAGGAGTTATAAGAGGCCACAGTCAAAATAACTGAGGGAGTACAACAGAGTAGTGGAATAGTGAAGTGTGGTTAGAAGCCAAAGAAGATGGCTGTATGTCAGATAATGATATGTGAACTGTTGTAACCAGCTGTATAAAGGTTCAATAAATTTGATCATCAAATCCAAAACCCGTCTCATTAGTCATGCAAACCCCAGATACAAGACAATATCTTCTTGTATATACCACTCTTCTCTGTAGTCAGGTAGAAGTCTGCTGATGTTTCAGGGGGTCAAAGTCTAAGAAAAGCAAGCTTTTTGAAATAGAATCAGATGTATTCACAGTTTGGATAAAACTATTCATGGACTTCCATGAGTCCTGTGGTGTATATGGTAAAATTTACAGTGTGATGCAGAATGTTTAATTTCAGTCCATTTTATTAACAAACAATTGATTTATTGCTACTATATCAGTTTATTATTTGAATTGATAGTAATATTTCTATTATTGTATTATTCAAAATAAAGCAGAGGAACTACTTATGACTTACTCAAAAAGCACCCAAATGATGTAGTAGCATAAACATATTCCAAGAGACAGCACCATCACAAGAACAAAAACCAGACCCCAAGGAAAATGTCTGGTTTCTCCTGGTGTGTCTTCCCAGTAGCGATCACATGTCAGGTACCAACAGACTGCATGGTTTAGTTCCTCTGAGAATACAAAAAATGGATAACAGAATTTTAACATGTAAGTGTAGTGATAATTATAACTTTTTCAAATGTAGCTAATGTCATCCTATGAACTGAGAATTTTTTAAGGCTGTATTTTAGAATTTATACATCAATAAACATACTACACCTTCAACCTCCTTAAAATCCTGAATTGAGAGGTTAACCAGCAAACCAGCTATGCAGTCACGAACCAAAATCTGAAATAGGAGAGGGATACAGGAATATCAACTTTGAAATTTGCTGGGGTTCAATTACTTGAAATAAAAAAAAAAAAAGTAACTTGCCTCACATCGCAACTTAAGCTTCTGAAGCTCTTCAGGCTTGCAATTGGCCTTGAGTTTTTGTAATTCACTAAGGTGTTGCTGTTTGTGATCTGCTGGAGGCAGAGCAGAATCTACCAGATTGCTATTGTCACACATATCTGCTGTCGCATTGTCATCATCACTAGGTGGCTGTATCGGCTGATTGGGTGCAGTCGGCATGTCAGGAGTAGCTGCCCTTGGGCAGTGATGATATTGAGCCTGAGCTGGAGGTGGCTGAGATTGTCTTTCAGGAGGAAACAACCCTCCTCGCAATAAGACACGTGCCAAATCCCGTGGCCCTGATGGTGATAATGCTGTTCGATATGCCGTCGCTTCACTCCAAATTTCTAGATCAGTATTGATGTGAGTTGGGTCTCCCATGATTGGACTCCCTACTTCTTGAGTCATCAACACTTCACACCTCATTATGTCACAGTAATCAGCTAAGCAGACAGCATCTTCAGCCTGAATATCACGAGAGAAAAGAATATAGTAGTGACAGTGTTACCTCTGAAATGTATATTGGTATCTTATAAAACTTTCTACTTTATTCCCTGTTACTGTGGATTACCATGTTGATTTGGTTCTTGTGTCTGTGGTCAAAGTGCATGTCTAGAAATTTCTCCTCATAGAAAGACTTTCCACATATACCACAGGTCCACTGTGAAGGTCGATGCTGCTGCTTGGCAGACTGTTGTGGCCAGTATATATCGCGAATGGGATGAAAAGGGCATTCCACAGGAATCTGGACCTGGTATTTCTCTAACACAGGAACCCATTTCTGGAACAAAAAGTTGCATGCAGAACTTTAAGACTGCTGATATCATTGCAGTTCTTTAAAACGTGAAGTGATAATTTTTTTTTTTTTGGTGTGTTTGGTATTTAATATCCTTCAATTAATGAACTGAAGAACCCATTAGTCCCATAACTACCATGGTGGGTTCTGAGAAATGTATAAAAAATTTTGGTTGGGGAATCATTTTGAAATTAGCCACTTCAAAAGCCAAGAAGGGGATGTGAGAATTACTAGAGATGCCATTCTAAGAATAAAAATGATGGAGCAGTCTGATATACATTAAGTGGTTGAAAGAAGAGAACAAAAATAATGTTATTAGACCATTTCTTTTTTTGTTACTTAATAGTAGTTTTATGCATTTAAATACATAAAGAATTTGACATTTCCAACTCAGAGAGGTCAGAAACTAAAAAATAAAACTATATGCTCTTATGACCATTGTAAGTAAAATCTTTAAGAAAAGTACCCTTAAAGTTCTCAAGTTTGTCCATGAAACAAAATATTCCAAACATAATATTTTTTTTTCCTGTCCAACAAAAGTGTATGTTACTAAGAATCTTCTTTTAACAATTAAATCAGTAACTCTAGTAGCTTCAGAAACTACAGAACGTATCTGACATTATAGGTGACAGTACATGCTGAATCCAAGGCAAGTGCAGGGCTGATAATAGTATTACTGTTAGAATTTCTAATTACTGAAGGACAATTTCTTAAAGAATATTTTAAATCACTGCAAATTATCATTTAAATGGAAAAACTGAATCTTTCAGCAAAATATTATGTTTATTTAATGGGAAGTGTGGTGTTGTTTAAAAAGGGTATATAATTTGAAATACTGGAAAATAAGATTTAATTTTCTTCTGCAGATCTCAGCAATTGCCCTCATTTCCAAACACGTAAGTGATTATGCTCCTGTGCCCTGACTGACTCTTATTTAGTTGTGTTTGTAATAAATTATGTAAGTAAGAAATATTATTAATAGAGCACACAATTTCAAAATGTGTATAATTTTCTATGCTACATGTCTTTTATTTGAGGGATGGAATCTCATCCACTTGTCCTTAGACCGTGATGCCTACATTTGACATCACTGTTCCATGCACAGATGGTGCCAGACACAGATGGCGCCCTGGCACCCAGAAAGCACTGGAGTACCACCCTGAACCACACTGGCTCAACTGCAGCTCTAAGGATAACAGTATGTCTTTGCCACTATTTAAACTCAATGTCAGATGACTGATTTAAAATAAAGTTGCATATTACATGTACATCATCATCATCATCAGTAATCTGTCAAGACGACAGGTCCACAGTCTCTTTCAAAACAATTCCTCCACTTAATGCGATCTAGAGCTTTCTCCTTCAAATGACAGTATCCTCTTCTGTCCCCAAGGTCATCCAGCATCTTCTTACGTCTTCTTCCTCGTCTTCTTGTCACTTCTATCCGCCCATCTATCTTTCCTTCGATAGCTTCTTTTAGAAGGCAGTTTCTGCGTAAAACATGACCAATCCAATTAGCCTTCCGTTTTCTTATTTCATGTAGGATATTCCTCTGCTCACTGACTCTAATTAACACTTCTTCATTTCTCACATAATCGGTCCAACTGATCTTCTCCATTCTTCTCCAACACCACATTTCGAAACTTTCCAGATGTTTCTGATCTACTGCCCTAAGTGTCCATGTTTCAGCCCCATACAGAGCTATGCTCCAAATGTAGCATTTCACTAGTTTCTTCCTCAAATTTAAGTCCAATTTGCTGGTAAAAAGATTCTTCTTCTTGCTAAATGCAGCTTTTGCCATGGCAATCCTGGATTTAATTTCACAAGTACACCTTCCATCATCTGTTAACAAGCTACCCAAATATTTAAAACATTTCACATTCTCCACTTGTTTTTGGTCTATCTTTATTGTGACTGGGGTTGGTTGTCTCGAAATTTTCATTACTTTTGTTTTCTCCACATTCATTTCCATGCCATAGCACCTTCCAATTTCAATTAGTCTATCAATCATGCCCTGTAGCACAGTTTCTTCCTTAGCCATTAACACAAGGTCATCTGCATATTTCACAGTTTGAATAATTTGCCCTCCTACTTTGAAGTCACCGAGCCCATCCAGAGCTTCCTTGGTAAGGCATTCGCTGTACAAGTTGAACAGAATTGGTGATAAACAGCATCCTTGTCGAACTCCTCTTCCAATCTGCACACTTCCTGTCTCCCCCCTGTCCAGTCGTACTCTAACTTTCTGATCCATGTACAATTTGCTAATCAATCTTCTTTCATGCCAATCGATACCTGTTTCTTTCAGGATCTGCATTAATTTGGTCCAGTTTACCCGGTCAAATGCCTTCTGCCAGTCTATGAAGCAAACACACAGTTCTTCATCTATCTCCAAAGTTCGTTCCGCTATAATTCTCATCATCCCAATTGCATCCCTGGTTCCTTTTCCTCTTCTAAATCCAAACTGATCTTCTCCAAGTACATCCTCTATTTTCCTTTCAATTCTTCTTTTAAGTATCTTTGCTATTATCTTTGCTGTATGTGCAATAAGACTTATTGTGCGATGGTCGCTGCATTTTGTAGCTTTTGTCTTTTTCTTTAAGGCAATCATTGTAACTTCTGTAAAGTCCTTGGGCCACTCTCCACTTTCATATATGGTGTTCATTAGTTTTGTCAGTGTTTTCAAACCACCTTCTCCCAGTAACTTGAGCACATCTCCAGGTACATCATCATCTCCTGTAGCCTTTCCCTTCCTCATTTCCTTGATAGCTTTTTCCACCTCACTTTGTAAAATATATGGTCCTTTCTCGTCTGTATCTACTTCTTCTTCCGGTTCAACTTCTAAGGTTTCTGGCCGATTAGGTCGATCATATAGTTCTGAAATATAATTTTCCCAAATTTTCAGCACTTGCCTCTGATCTACTATTCTATTCCCCTGGGAGTCTTCGATGCCAACATTTTGAATCCCATGATTCTCTTTCCATCCTAGTTCTTTTGTCTTCATGTACATCAAATCATAACGGCCTGTTCTTTGAAATTCCATAATCTCATTACATATCTTCTCAAGATATTCCTTTTTGGCCCTGTCCGTGGCTCTTTTCAATTCATTCCTCAGTCTCCTGTATTTCCTCCTGCCTTCTTCATTGTTGACATTCTTCCATTTCCTTCGCTCCTCCATTTTACTCATCATCTCCTGTGTAACCCATGGTTTTCTTGCTATCTTCTCAACTTTACCTACCAAATCACTGATAGTATCTAACATGCATTCTTTTATATCGTTCCACTGCGCTTCAGCATTTCCGCTTTCACCTTCAATTGCACCGAGTTTCTCTTCTAGAGTCTCTTGCACGCTTTGTCTTTGAGCATATAACTTCTCCAAATCCCATCTGGGTCTGCGCTTTCGAAATCCTATAATTTTCTTCAACCTGGTTCGGAACTTGGCAACCAGCAAGTTGTGGTCAGAGTCAATGTCTGCCCCAGGAAGCGTCTTCACATCCTTCACACTGTTTCTGAATCGATGTTTCACAAGGATGTAGTCCAGCTGATGCCTCTTCCAATCCCCAGGTGCCTTCCATGTGTAAATTCTTCTCTTTGGCTTCTTGAACCAAGTGTTGGTAACAATCAATCCAGTTCGTTCACAAAAGTCAATTACATGTACATGCTAAATTAAATACTTGTAACTGCATAACATCCAGTACTTAATTTTCTCACTGTGTGAGACATTTGTGCAATGTTTTTGTAACACTCTTGTATTATTGTCAACTGTAGTTTTATATAGATTACAGTACCCTGTAAACCTATACAAATTACTGAAGGGCATCAATCAAAATTTATTCTTCAGTCTAGAAATGAATAGTTGAATCAGTAAAATACTTTAAATATGCTGACTGATCAATGACTAATCCTTTCATACTTGTTATGGATTTAAAAAATTAAACAATATTCACCTTCTGTACCAGCTTCCTGACAACAGATGCATGGTCCCTTGGACAGGATATCTTGAAAACAGTTGGACCTGGCCACGGTATAAGAGACAACACGACAAGCGCGAGTACCTGTTCAAATAGAATATAATGCAATTGGTACTTTCTTTGAAAAGGCAATGATGAATTCTCTTTGACATAGTTTTAAATAAAATATATTTATATTTTTGCTTATTTATTTCTGATGATGACATGAATTCATTAAACGGAAACATAAATACCATATAGATTAATGTCAAAAACACAGCAAGGAAACTGTTCTTAAAATAAATGCAGATTAAACTAAGCATATGAATGTCCAGAACAAGAACTGTGTAAGTCACAATATGTCACTAATCTGTAATTTTAAAATCTTACAAAATTAAAAAGCTGACAGCAACAATAAATATTATGTTCATGATTTAAATTAAGATCAAAATATATTCAGGAAATTTCAGGAAATGAAAAAAATATTCGGGAAACCCTTCTTAATATTCAGTTCAGAACCATTAATATCATGTACAGAACTATTAGGCTTATCCTGGACAAGATCCATTGTCTGGTATATAGAAGACAAAAAACCACAATGTTTCGGAGACTGGATCTGTCTCCATCCTCAGGTGGATGGGGCAGGATACACCTACTCAGTTGGGCCCGTTAGAAAGAACTAGCTGTACAGCATACACCATCGTCAGAATCCTTTCAAATCCATTAATATCATGTCTGCTTCCCACAACACTAAAGAAGGTAACCCTTTAAACCACATTTGTTTTAACATTCAAAAACCTCTTTATCTTATCTAAAAGCATATTTATAGTTTCATATGATTCTCAGAACAAATTGCCTCAACAGCATTAACAAAATGATCCTTTTAATACAAGAATGTTCTTTTCTTTGAGATAGATGCTAAATTTTTAAATATATTTATTATTTTTTCTTTCTATTTTGACTTCTTAAAATACAAAAGTTCCCAGATGTTAGAGAAGCAAATGCGTCAATAAAATCTTTGGATTCTATTTCTGTTTTGTGGAAGTCCTGGGTAACTGCTCCGTTGCTGTCCCTTAAATTCAGCCTGGTTGTTTCGGAGATATGCGGACAGATAGACCTTCCCCTTGTTGTTCATTTACTTTTGCAATGAACCTGTAATAATCATATCATTCTGAGAACTGGATGGAAACCACTGAGACACAATGTGGGAGTAATGGCGAATTATTTAAAGCTAAAACAGGCGGACACACTTTACAGTTCTATGGAAGCCGCTGAGAAAGACAGCCAAGGCATCTGNCCCCCCCCCCCCCAATTTTTAGTGAAAAATCTAAATTGATGAAAGAAGGAAAAATTCCAAAATTAAAGTCGTTTAAAAATTACATTTCTAGCCTGGAGAATGCGGAACCTTCAATAAATATACTCTTGTGCGGCTTAAAAGTATTCAGTTATTCTGTATTGAGGGGGTGGGTTTCCCCATGCACCGCGACTAGTAGTCTATTGTACGTCCCCCTTTGATATTCTACCAGTTGCCATACCCTTCCGATACTGGTGCTCGCTATCAGCCCCGTTCAGCCAGCGAGGCTGGCAGTGGTACCCGATACTTCCCCATCTACCGGAGGCATTGGAAACTACTTGGGCAGGAAACTTTTGCCTAATTTTGCTCAGAGGTCTCCTAGAGACATGAGGATCTTTTACGTGCGGTAAATCTACGACACGGGACCCACGGCTTAAAGTCCCTCCCGGAGGACTTGTTCCCTGAATTTTTCCACCCGTAAAAATTCCACGACCTCCGCCGGGTTTGAACCCGCGTACCTTGAGTCATGAGGTGGGAACGTTACCCCTAGACTACGGAGGCCGCTTTATGCCTAAAAGTAAGTTTGCAAACAAATTTTGGAATGAATCATGGCAACGACCATGCATAATTCTTTTACTACAAAGGATTTGAATTATAAAAACGAGATATCCACAGGCTTTTGGTCATTTCATTCTAAAGTTTATACTTTGAATTCCTATTGTAGACTCTACTGCTAACATCGGCCTAAAGCAAAGAATCGACATTTTGAATATTTTGAAGGTCAAAATAGTTCTAATTCAGATTATTTACACAATTTCATATGAGAACATACACTGTACTTTTCCTATGGATTTTTTCTCACATTCGAAATAAAAATACGGTCTGCGTGTTTCTACATCATTATGACCCACAATCTTAAGATAGTGAACAGAAAATTAATTAGGAATCTTCAAATATACAGAATCCATGAGTTTTGGTTGAGAGTGAGCATGAACTCCATCGATTTGGGCCAGTTTGTGGAGATACTCGTATATGGTATTTCCTATGGTTTATTTTTGTCTGTAGCTCAGAATACGTTGAGTAAAATGTTACGATGGTGAATAATGAAAGGGAGAAGATATGGAAGAAATTGGTCGTGGCCTAATTTAAAGTACTATCCCAGCAGTTTCTTGGAAGAGCTAAGAAAAACTACGCAAAACCCTCAGTCGGGATAAGCGGCATATCGGCTGACATTCGAACTGGCTGTCTCTCAAATAAATAGACGTCAAAAGCGTTATCGCTTGAGCCAAATTGCTCGGATGTATGGTATCATGTCCGTACACACATGGTTGCTCCCTAATGACTTTTGAAAAATGATAACCAATTTTCATTACACTTGGTAGTAAAGCCATACACTGAACATTTGACAGATGATGTTTACGGCTTCGTTTAAGGCCCACGCCTTAGTCTAATTCAAGGCCATCCACAATCATCCTATTCCACTCTTTGCTCCAACAATATTCAGAGGTCGCATATGATCTATAAAAATAAGGCGCTTTTATTCGTTAAGTAGTTAAAACGGATAATATAATCAATACGACCGTATAAAGGCACACGGATACTTTCAAGGACAAGAATAATGATGATGACTGACAAAACACTATTGCTATCACCTAAAATGCAATGCAGAGGAAGACTAGACACATTTGCATACGCAATATGCAAATAATACATTGTGTTGTGTCGACGGACCTACCGATAATTCTATATATTCAGCACAGCATGACGCTCCAATAGATTAGTCTTAATACGCAAATAAGTTTTGAATGAATTAATTAAACAGCCTTATACGCTCGTTAGTAATTCGTTATCAACACAATGTACATTTTGAGCCTCATTTCAATATTCGCGTTTGAGTCACTTTATATGGAAATAAATTTAAATGGAAAGTTATCAATATGGCGACGGTGCAAGTCTTTGAATTTATATTTGACAGGTTAAAATACAAAGAAGAGTTATTATATGGCAAACAATTAATCTAAACGTTTGGAAATCTCTTCTTCCACATGGAAAAATGTGAAGGCCGATTTACATTTCGTAAATTCTTTCCAAGAATTTGTGTTCTATAGAAGTCGGTTGAGAATTCGAAGAGTTTCTTGATAGCAATAGGAAGTGGGCACCTTAAAATTGAGCAGAAACAATTTATCCTCCTCTATGCGTCTTCTTTCACAGAGGGCCGGTCTCAGTAAATGGTACCGTTACTTGAAGGGGCTCAGTAGACGCTCCGCTTTCGTGATGAGGGTAGTACAGCAGAAGAAGACGATCGTTTGAAACATCACGAAGTGCGAATTTTATTATTATTATTTTACTGCAATTGGGTGTTCATCCGGTGGTATTAGAACTTACACTGATACAGACAAGGAAAGTCTATAACATAAGGGAACAACACAAAACAAAATACATACAATAAACAAGGTACATACAGTGCAAATCCAAACAGATTCATATTTCCCTCGGTTCAGATTGACCCAAATGAAAATACTGAGAGACATGTACTTCTCTTCAATCCATTTTCAATGATGTTTCCCCAGGAATCCATGTATTTCTCAGACAAGCGTACAATCTACACACACACATATTAAAAGGCGGATATTTTGAAATTGAGACAATTGTAACTAAATTGTTACTACTGCTGCTAAATTTAAAATACGTTAATGGTTCTGTAGGTGAACAAAATCTCATAATCCTCTGACAACCTGCAGTTTTGGTGCTCCAAGAGCGGAACTCTCAACATGCCGACTATTCCATTGTCGGTTCCTCTTTACGATATGTTTAGTCAAAATGTGGACCACATACCCCCTTCCCACGTACTCATTTCGAGCGGTGTTCAATTGTACTGAGAACAAAGTGTGAATATATTCTTTCGGAAATTGTTTTGTGTTTTCTGTCTCTCTGCTTCGAACTCTGCTCCCCTGGATCATATTCATATGTTTCCCTTTGCTTCAGTATTCAGCAAACGTTTCTGCATGGCAGAGACAGTGTTGCTTCCTGTAACATGTTCTTCGGCTGCCCATGGATTAATGTCCTGATGACATAATCTTTCAAAATGATTATGATGATGATGACGACGACGACAAATGGCGATAGTCTATACAGTATATAAGTATACATCATCTTTACGGTGAGATTTTTATTTATAATAGGCATTCCTTGGTCAAATCGCTTTAAAATTTCACGTAGATTTGGCAGATGTTTTTAATTTCTCTATGTGAATTTCAGTATTCTTGTGTTAGTTTAGGACCTTCTAGAGTCTGATTTACGTTCAGAAGGAAGTACTGAAATTCGTGAAAGGAATTTTTATTTTAATGATTTTATAGTGCAAGAATTGCCATATGAAAATGGGGTTCGTACCATCAGTGCAAAAATGATCGATTTTAATTATTTTCACTTACTGCACCAAAATTTACTCAAATTACGCCAAATAGTCCCGAAACGTGATTATAAAATGCAGTATCTTGGAAACTACAACAGCTAGGATACCAGTAGTCGAGTTATGTGCTGCATTACCAACTACTACTTATTTATGTGAAAGACTTGTCTTATAAAAAGGGATGGAAGTAGGAAACGCATTCCCGTAAGGCCATATAGGTTGAGGTGTTCTAGAACTTAGTGCTGAAGAGTATATTTCGACCCAGGAGGAAGCAACAGAAGACAATAAAATTGCAGACGACCTAATGACGAACTTCAATTACACCTCAGGTCTCTTACAAACAGAGCCGACGCTACAACACAGGCGAACTGGTACATTACAATGGCCGGCACATTTTACAACTTCCAACTTTGTTCCCTTCTTGTTAAATTGTAATCAGATTTATGCTGATCTTGTGTTCATACCATGTCAGCTAGTTGGTATAATCCAAACATGTTATGCAACAATGTAAATTAAACTGTTTTAAGAATTATGAACTAAGAATTTCGTTAGAGTATCTGGAAATCTAGTGTTATTAATCATGACGAAGTTTTCAGAAAGTGTGTCTAAGGGGGCAGAATTCTCGTCATCTGGAGGAGGGGGCATTTAGGTTTGCGCCAGTCCTGCTTAAAAATGTGGCTTTCGGGACAGTGCATGTTCTTTTTGTTTGCTAAAAATTGTTGGACGAATACTTTCATATTTAGTAGGAGTAAATGTGTTTACAAATGGTTGATCAGGAAAAGATAGAAAAAGGGAAATGCGAAGATACATAGCCCTTAATTTTAAATAAATACAGGTAGAATGGGGAGCTGAGATAATGCATTTGGAATAGCGACTAGGCTGCGAATTTGACAACACGGGAATCGGTGTTCGATCCCCAATAAGGGCAAGAGTTGCTTCTCTTTTGCACAGCGTCGACACCGACTCTGGGATCCATTCAGTCTCCTACACAGTGGTTATTTCAACGGGGATGAAGAAGCAGATGTGTGAAGCCTACCACCATCTTCGTCTGGTGCCAAGGTTATGAATGGTGAAACTAATCCGCGCTCCCCCGCACGCCTATATATTGTAGTGCTTAAGTAACTTTACTTTTACTTGCCTGGCCTCATGGATTCTCATGGCGTATTGGCCTATTGGCCCAACCTTTGTTGTTAATGATGATGTTGACTGTTATGTGGGAATGTGTTATCTCTATAGCGAGATCTCGAAAATTGTTTATGATAGACATTTCTTGGACTTACTTACACTTTGATCTTAGCCAAAAGACAAACTAAGAACAATTCATGGAGGATCAAAAATGAAATGAACGTCGCCCCTCCGAATCGTAAATGCTGGCTGTGATCAACCCTTTAGAGGGCCAAGCTTATCTGGCTAGTATACAAAATTGGTTATTACCTCCAAGAAGACATCATGTATTTTAAAATTGATTATACTAACGACGTTTATAAAAATTAAGGCTGTTTATTCTGAGAACCAAATGAAACTAACAAATTGTCTATCTGGACAATATGCCGAGTTCTTTAACGTTAACCAGGTGAGATATATGCTCATAACTGCCCATAAACGGGTTGAATTTTACTTATTTTAAAAAATATATTAGTAATTTTCTCCTTTAATAATTTCTGCAAAAAATATAATGAAATTAACGTCTTCGCTTCTAACTTTAAAGCATTTTAGCCCAGTTACACTACTGTTGAGCGTAGTACTGGCTCCTTTCTGGACTACTAGTTCCCACTCAGCACATCATTTTTCAGAGGGGAATTCTAAAGGCTCAATTAATGCACTTTCTCTGATCGGGTATGACCTCACTAGCTTAAATATTCGCCCTTTCTCAAAGCTTCCGATGAATATGTGTTAAGAAAATACGTCTGTTAAATTGCCTTCATACTAAATCTAATGCTCTTCTACCAAAATAAACTTAGTGAAGACATTAGATCTAACTGTATTTTAAGTGCCTGCGTATTTAAGAAAATTCTATGTGTTCCAATGCATATTAGGTCTAAGACAGAACGCGACGAATCTTATTTCGCGTTAGTTACAAATGTTCATTGTAAGAAGAGGGCATTTGAACGGACGAATTTTTGCTTTGAAAAACTGTTCCGTGCAATTTGTTGCGTGCTTATGTTTAAATCATTAACAATAAAATCTGATTGCTACTGTATGGTGGAAAATATCGATTACAAGTACCTTGCCAGTAACACTAGCTTCATATCTTTAATGAATGTTCTGTATGACATAAACTGAGATGTCATTTGGTTTGAGAAATAATATAATTAAATAAAATATATTTAAATTAGTTATATACTTGTAAGCTTTATTTAGCATGTCTCTTGCAATTTTAAGAGTAGGCAAATCGCCTTTCTGCCAGAGGCAGAAAACAAAATATGAAATTATTTATTATATCTGACTTACTTCCAAGTTAAATGATATGGTCCTCATTCATATTCTTGTTATATGAGCAGCTTTTAACNAGGAAGCAACAGAAGACAATAAAATTGCAGACGACCTAATGACGAACTTCAATTACACCTCAGGTCTCTTACAAACAGAGCCGACGCTACAACACAGGCGAACTGGTACATTACAATGGCCGGCACATTTTACAACTTCCAACTTTGTTCCCTTCTTGTTAAATTGTAATCAGATTTATGCTGATCTTGTGTTCATACCATGTCAGCTAGTTGGTATAATCCAAACATGTTATGCAACAATGTAAATTAAACTGTTTTAAGAATTATGAACTAAGAATTTCGTTAGAGTATCTGGAAATCTAGTGTTATTAATCATGACGAAGTTTTCAGAAAGTGTGTCTAAGGGGGCAGAATTCTCGTCATCTGGAGGAGGGGGCATTTAGGTTTGCGCCAGTCCTGCTTAAAAATGTGGCTTTCGGGACAGTGCATGTTCTTTTTGTTTGCTAAAAATTGTTGGACGAATACTTTCATATTTAGTAGGAGTAAATGTGTTTACAAATGGTTGATCAGGAAAAGATAGAAAAAGGGAAATGCGAAGATACATAGCCCTTAATTTTAAATAAATACAGGTAGAATGGGGAGCTGAGATAATGCATTTGGAATAGCGACTAGGCTGCGAATTTGACAACACGGGAATCGGTGTTCGATCCCCAATAAGGGCAAGAGTTGCTTCTCTTTTGCACAGCGTCGACACCGACTCTGGGATCCATTCAGTCTCCTACACAGTGGTTATTTCAACGGGGATGAAGAAGCAGATGTGTGAAGCCTACCACCATCTTCGTCTGGTGCCAAGGTTATGAATGGTGAAACTAATCCGCGCTCCCCCGCACGCCTATATATTGTAGTGCTTAAGTAACTAAGTGCAGAAATAACTTTACTTTTACTTGCCTGGCCTCATGGATTCTCATGGCGTATTGGCCTATTGGCCCAACCTTTGTTGTTAATGATGATGTTGACTGTTATGTGGGAATGTGTTATCTCTATAGCGAGATCTCGAAAATTGTTTATGATAGACATTTCTTGGACTTACTTACACTTTGATCTTAGCCAAAAGACAAACTAAGAACAATTCATGGAGGATCAAAAATGAAATGAACGTCGCCCCTCCGAATCGTAAATGCTGGCTGTGATCAACCCTTTAGAGGGCCAAGCTTATCTGGCTAGTATACAAAATTGGTTATTACCTCCAAGAAGACATCATGTATTTTAAAATTGATTATACTAACGACGTTTATAAAAATTAAGGCTGTTTATTCTGAGAACCAAATGAAACTAACAAATTGTCTATCTGGACAATATGCCGAGTTCTTTAACGTTAACCAGGTGAGATATATGCTCATAACTGCCCATAAACGGGTTGAATTTTACTTATTTTAAAAAATATATTAGTAATTTTCTCCTTTAATAATTTCTGCAACAAATATAATGAAATTAACGTCTTCGCTTCTAACTTTAAAGCATTTTAGCCCAGTTACACTACTGTTGAGCGTAGTACTGGCTCCTTTCTGGACTACTAGTTCCCACTCAGCACATCATTTTTCAGAGGGGAATTCTAAAGGCTCAATTAATGCACGTTCTGTGATCGGGTATGACCTCACTAGCTTAAATATTCGCCCTTTCTCAAAGCTTCCGATGAATATGTGTTAAGAAAATACGTCTGTTAAATTGCCTTCATACTAAATCTAATGCTCTTCTACCAAAATAAACTTAGTGAAGACATTAGATCTAACTGTATTTTAAGTGCCTGCGTATTTAAGAAAATTCTATGTGTTCCAATGCATATTAGGTCTAAGACAGAACGCGACGAATCTTATTTCGCGTTAGTTACAAATGTTCATTGTAAGAAGAGGGCATTTGAACGGACGAATTTTTGCTTTGAAAAACTGTTCCGTGCAATTTGTTGCGTGCTTATGTTTAAATCATTAACAATAAAATCTGATTGCTACTGTATGGTGGAAAATATCGATTACAAGTACCTTGCCAGTAACACTAGCTTCATATCTTTAATGAATGTTCTGTATGACATAAACTGAGATGTCATTTGGTTTGAGAAATAATATAATTAAATAAAATATATTTAAATTAGTTATATACTTGTAAGCTTTATTTAGCATGTCTCTTGCAATTTTAAGAGTAGGCAAATCGCCTTTCTGCCAGAGGCAGAAAACAAAATATGAAATTATTTATTATATCTGACTTACTTCCAAGTTAAATGATATGGTCCTCATTCATATTCTTGTTATATGAGCAGCTTTTAACACAATATTTTTCACCCGTTGTTCATGTTCAGGTAACAAAAATGTTACATAGCAGAATACAATGTAATGCGTTTTGCCGTTCACAGGCGCAACCACCGCAAACTCTGAACCATTACCCCGCCAGTCAAAGGAAGTGCTAATAAAATCAAAATTTAATCGCGAATATTAAATTAAATATATGTAAAAATATTACTTTATAAAACTGCTCTTTAGCGGAAGTACTTGAATGATATTTAGAATAGTGTTCGACACTTTAAACTGCATGCGCATCACATAGTGCTTCGTAGGTGATTACGTCATATAGGTGTACATGATGGTGGTTGGACAGAGGTTGGCAACAGGACGAAAGTGCGGTGAAGTTCACAGTTTATAACAATTGCAACGTTAGTATATCAAAGAATGTGAATATGAATTGTACTGCATGCTGTTTTTGTATGCAACAACTGTATTAACCCGAATAGGGTGTGCATATGTTAGAACTAAATGTCAAAGTGGTACACACGGTCCCTCCCTTTCGTATATTTTTCAGTGTTTCTACGGTTATTACTGAGAAGTATTTTGTATCACTGACAGGACGGATATAATATTCAGCGACAGCCGTCAATGACTGCTTTACATTCAAGATAAATGGTGGTTTTTACTGTATTTACATGTGATGTCTTGGCCATATGTGATTTGGAAAGGGAAGGGCTGTGAGAAGTATGAGAGCTGTAGACTTTCATGAATAGTAAATAATGACTGGGGTAGGAAATTTCTGCAAGAATAAGGCGAAAACTGACAACTGTTTTTGTGTGGCAAAGGAAAACATTGTCGCTGAAAGGCAGGCTTTTAATATAAATGTAAATTTAAAGAGTACTAGGGTAATTCGACTTGGGTCACTTGTAAAAGTAATATCCACAAAATATGGTGGTGACAGAGTGGCAGTACGGCTCATTGATGAAAGAGGTTTGGTTGAAGGGTCAGAAGATGTGTGGGTATGTTCCAAGTTCCATTTACTACCTGTGGATCCTGTTATGTTGCCTTCACTCACAGCTGTCTTTGAACCCTCCCATCGAGTTGCACTAGTGCAAAATGGACAAATTTTTCGTGAATTGGCAGCAGTAGAAGTTGGGGAAAAAGTTATGCTCCTTCCTGAAACTCAGGATTCAAGATCGGGGCAAGAGCTGGCTGTGGTCAAGTACAAGGGTCCAGTTCCAGAGATGGGGCCTGGTACCTATTATGGTCTTGAAATTTTGGTAATTTTCTTTTGTTTTGAATTTTATTTATTCAGAACTTCAGACTGAATTATAAGTTTATGACATAGGTACATGTTTTGTAATACTTCACATTTATTTGTTTTAACATAGTTATATTGTAGTTAGAATCATAATGAAGTGAAAATTTGCAAATATTTGCAGATTAATTTTGTAGAAATATTTTTGGCAGTTTTTATTAATTATTGCAGATCATTGTTTTATGCATAGCATATTTCTAATGGAAATTCGGAGTGTAATGACTTTTATGTGTCAGCTTACATATATAAGCCTAGTACAAATTGAGTGTAGGTATGATATGAGAAGGTTTTTCAACTGGTAGAAAATGTACTTCAGAAATTTGTAGTAAATGCAGGTTCTGTAAAAGAGATATTTCTTTCATACAATTTCTACAACAATTCCTTACGTTGGAAGTCTGCTAGAATAAATCCACAAAAAACAAAGCTGACAAACAGAATTTCATACAAATTATCCTATATCACATCAATACTAAAAGGGAGAGTGTCCCAATATATAAAGCATGTTTTGCTAAACCATATTTTGCTAAAACATATTTATGTTTTCTTTTAAACGAGAAAGATTGGGATCAGCATTAACAGCAGTCAGAAACTCTCAGTTCTTGATATTGCCAAAATAACCGTTTTTGTCATAAATGACAGATTTAACAAATTTATTTGTTTCATTTGTAAGAGTTTTTACCTTTTGGTCTGCTTTTGAAGGGTGGTTTAAACTTGCCAATGAATATCAGTTTCTGTAATGAAGAATACATAATGCTTGGTGATCTGATTTTATCACTTTTTTTTTTTCAATTATGTCTGATGCTTGGATGTCTGAGGCATCTTTTACTGAAGTGTTATACAAACAGGAAATTAAACTGTTTTCATAAGTTCAGAAACCTTTCCCTTGGGAACATTTCTCTGTGGGAAATGTTGCAGACAAAGCATTGTTCTGAAGAACTGAACCACCTTAACAATACCACTGCACATACAGTGTATCTCCCTACCTATTTACATCCTTTTGTCACTTTTACTACTGGCCAGAGACATCCTACCTTTAGATGAATATAACCAGATAATCCCAATGTGGAGCTAGAATTGCTTAATAAGAGCAGCAAAAGCGACCAAAATTGTAAGAGACAACGAAAAGTTGTTCTTATACAAGTTGAGATTGACTTAGTGTTCTTTCCAAGCGACTTCTAAAATTATAGTTTAACAATCTTGCACAGTAGTACAGTTTTCTGGGTTCTAACGATGTGTGGTTTGATGAGAGTCCAATGTCTCACCATGCAGAAGCATGTGGCAAACTTCTTAGTGTTGTGACCGCAGGAAGTTTAGGGCACAGTTGTTTCAGATATTTTCTATCAGAACCACACTTCTTATTTGATTCATGAAAACATGCACATACAGCAGTATAGTGAATCATATCCACTCATGATGATAGCCACTGCTTTAAATTCAGTGTAGTGAATCATGTTCACTCACTGTGATAACCACTACTTTTTAATTCTGTCCAACATTATTGCACTCATATTCACTCACAGTGATATCCACAGTTGAATTCACTGTTTGACACTGTTGCAGCCTTATTAATTAACAAAAACTGAATGGCTGTTCATGTGAGCAAGAGTAATTTGGGCAGCATTTAATAATAATGTTATATTTTAGTGTCCTGTTGCACTGATTTAAGTCCATGATTTATTTCAACCGTCTTCCAGTGCATACACTCATCTGTCTCCTCCTCTCACTCGCACTACATGTTTCGGCACAAAAGTGCCATCTTCAGGTGCTTATTCGATTTACGCTAAACTAGTTCATTGCATGCCTTGTCGTATTCATATAAAAATAACTAAAATATATATTTATCATATATGTTGATAAATGTTAAATGTTAAAAATATTAAAATTGTTCAGGATTTTTCATCCCTACGTCGTATCTCACTACGCGAGTTACACCTATCCTCTTCTGTTGGAGCACTCTTTCACTATTGTGTGTGTATTGTGCTTTGTGTTGTGTCTTGCTCCTGTGACTGCATGTGTTGCGAGTGAGAGGAGGAGATAGATGAGTGTATGCACTGGAAGACGGTTGAAATAAATCATGGATTTAACAATAATGCTCTGCCAGAATTATTCTAACCTTGTACTGGTGTGAACTGGCAGTGCTCAACTGAAGAAGTCTGTCACTGGCTGGTAGTCAAGCAGTGAGAAAATTCTGTAACTGTATAGGAAGGTGCACTGTACCACCAGGATAGATTTCTGCTGTCATATGTGAAAGACATTATGTTTTGGTTTTTCTTTTTGCCATACTTTTTGGTCCTTTGCTTTTTACTTACCTTCAGTCCTATATTTTCTACTTGCACAATGAAGTTTTTAAGTTTTGCAATTGTACTCTTTTACCTCTTTGCCTAATGTGTGTCCCATATCCTGTTCATCATGTTTCATATATCACTATCTGGAACCAAACTTGCTGATAATAGACATCCTTGCTTCTCCTGAACTGACATCAGAAAGGCTGGATATTAACTGATCAGTATATTTTACAATTCCAGTATCTGTTGCAAATTCTCAACCTTATCACCTGATACAGTGCAATAAATTATTCTGCATTTGTTTTTTTGTGAGTGGAAGTTGATCATTAAATGTTGCACTGTGTATGGGATTGTACATTTGAAACAAGTCTGAAGATGATGCCTGTCTTATTTATTGTCATATTTAATTTCCCAAATTTCTTTTGTATTCTGTGTTTATGGAGAGCTAATTGTGAACTGTCAGCATTTTCTGATCGCCTTACCTTCATTGTGGGTATAATTTACCATCAGTGGCCTGCCAAGTACATGTTGATCAGAACAGATGCATTAGTAGTTGTAGATTGATCTTTTCAACTGTATGTTCTTTCGAATTTTTGAGAGTGAAGAAATACAACTCAGTATGTATTATTTTCCACAAAATAAATGCCAGGATTTGTATTTGAGGTCTGGACGATATAGAAAGGGATCTTGAAGGAATACGATGGGAGAATGTGGGCTGGATTTATGTGTCTCAAAATAGGGACCAGTGGCAGACTCTTGTGGATGAGAAAATGGAGATATGGGTTCCATAAAATGCTGGGAAAGTAACAGCTTCTTGAGAAATGCTAAGCTTCATGTATTTGTAGCAGTAACAATGGCAGGTATTTTATACCTCTATTTTTAAATAAGCATTCAGAATATTCACATTTTGGGCCACATAATTCAGCTTTCCTTTGATGCCTGGGATATTTTAAAGAAAGGTTATTTCTAAAGAAAATATAGAGGGTAGTGTGTGCTGATTATTTTCTCATGACAGTAGCAAACGAAAACTGAATTTTAATAAAATAGTCAATTTTATCTGTATAAAAAGGCAGTGTAGTATATTTTATAAATCAGTATTCACAGAACTTGGTTGCTTCTTTTGTGTGTCATTTGTACTAATCATACTTTTGATTACCTTACATTTGTCAGACATAGTCAGAAATGCTAGTGCCATTGCCATATTTGTAATTTTTAGCACCAGCACTAACATATGAAAATATATGTTATAACTGACCCACTCAGTGAGACTTCAAGCCCCACGAGTTGGTCGCCACTTATAACTGCCCTATTAGTTCCCTTACGTTGGTCTCCACTTTCATCCGCCGCTTCCTTGTTGCTGTCAGGTTCAGGGTAGGGTGTGGGATTACTCTGAATTTGAATTTGTATGGGCGCCAGTGGACCTGAGTGAAATCCACAAATTCGGAATGGGGAAGACCAAGGGGGGGGGATGTGGATGGGCGGGCGTTTGGGATTTCGGCTGCTCAGACGGTAGGACAAGATTCTGTCTCAGGGCGACTTCTGGGCCTTGCTCACACAAGGAGATAGAGAACACTTCACCAACACTGTTGCTTTTTATTGTAGATGTTAACTAGAATTATGTATTACAAGGCTAATCCCTAACAAGATCCATGTAAATTTGGGCCTAAGTACAAGATGGTCCTTCTGACAGCTCTCAAATAAATGAAGGTACACTAACGATCGCTTGGTATGCCCCTTCGAAAATTATTGCGACTCGTATCTGTCAAGTCTCAAATTTTCAACGACTCATACCACTGAAGTTAAGCATTGAAATTCCAAGAAAACGCAGCGGGATACTTCCTGCTCCGTTCTGGGCGTTTCAAGTGACCTGCAGTTGGCTTGTCCCTCAGAAAGACCATATGTCGTCCTTGGCGCCCGCTGGTGCTGGGGTCAATTGTGTATCATTTTTTGTTAACAGTATTACAGTTCGTTTACATGTAGTACATTGTAATTAAGAATGTAAATTAACAACATTGCTGAGGTTCCTGCATGGTGCAGTTACAATATATTATTTATTTTCATACCAAATTTCTGAAGTCACCATCTCATTATTTCCCATTTGAAAAGCTAACTTGAACAAAACTTGCATATTTTCAAATTCTACTCATAGTCACTACATAGAATATCACAGAACTATCAGTTGCAGAGAATTGTGAGGGAAGGGCTGTCTGCAATGATGAATGATATTATGTTTGTACAAAGTTCTGTGAACGTCTGCCCATTGGTTTGGATGGAAACAGATAATATGGACACATGGACATGACCATGATAGTACCATTTTCTTGCCTTTCATTATAATTAGCATATTTAAATCACTTTATCAGGAATGTACATTTCCTTTGCCCATAATGTTTAGTTACTTATTTATTTATATTTTACTTTTGTAAGAAAACTGTTAGTAGCTTAGAATTATGTAGTATTGATTGGTAAGGTGGTTAGTGAATGATGAATTGGAAGGGACGTGATTGTTATCTGACTGTGCATCGCCTAAATACCGTCACATGTATGGGTGACTATAGATGGGGCTTGGATTGGAGATTTTTGATTTATTGACCACTTCAACACATGTCTCATGGCTTACTTACTTACTCACTCATGGAGCTGAGCCTTTCTTGAGGAGCTGCCAATTCTGCAGCTACTCAAGAATTTCCCAGCATTTTATGGAACCCTAAGGTTCATCACCGTGTTCACAAGAGCCCTCCACTGGTCCCTATCCTGAACCAGATCTATCCAATCCATACCATCCCATCCTATCTCTCTAAGATCCATTCTAATATTGTCCACCCACATATGCCTTGGTCATCCCAGTGGTCTCTTTCCTTCTGGCTTTCCCACCAATATCCTATACGCATTCCTCGTCTCCCCCATTCGTGCTACATGACATGCCCACCTCATCCTCCTCAACTTGATCATTCTAATTATACTTGGAGAAGAGTACAAGTTACATGTCTCATGGCTACACTTAATTATAACACCATCACCTATCTCCACACTTGACAGACAGCACATGCTAAGTTTTTTCAGTCTGCTTTGTCTTCAGTGGTCATTCCTTAGTAACAGCTTCTAACAGTGGAGATTCTTCAGCTTCTGCACTGACTAAGCCTTCTCTTTGCAGACTCCCTTACAACTCTGAACTCATGCTCCAGTTGTTCTACTTATAACATCTCGGTACAGACAGCATAGAAAAACCTGTTCATTCTTGTACTGCAGTCATTTCTATGGGAACATGTTTGTTTGCAAAGGCCTTACACAGTAATGGCTGCATGTACTTACTTATTAAGAATCTGTTGCCTAGCAGCAGATGTTATTTTGTTATTTTGAGGTCTTTACCCATTAACAGGTCTACATACTACAATATGTTAGAAGTATTATTGCTTCAGCCCACTTAAAACCATTATTGTACACTGCTTAATCATATGTAGTCAATTATGGTAATATAGTGAAATTTATGAAGTCTTAAAATACTCACTGCTTTGTATTAATTGTGAGGCTTAAGAATTATTTGTCATGTAAATTTATGAAACTTTACATCTTAATATCAGAAGAGCAACTAATCAGTTGTTAATATATATACTTTTTTTTTGTTATTAGGTTTCCAGCACACAAGGTAAAAATGATGGAAGCACTTTTGGCAGGCGATTCTTTCAATGCCCCAGCAATGCTGGTGTTTTTGTTGCCTTGAACAGACTCGGGCCCTACAGGGATCCAAAGGCCCTGAACCTTGGCCAGTCCATAGTGAGTGGTGGTGGAAATTGTTCTGAAGTTGTAGGCATTCCATCAGGCTCATCCATGCCATCCAATGAGAGAAGGGTGCATCAGAATGGAGGGAATCATGATGCGGGAAACTTTAGAACAACCCTTGTACTTCGTCTGAAGGAGAAGGAAAGTATTCCTAGGAACAGTCAGCCCATCAAGCTTGAGAAAACTGAGAAACTGATTGGTAAGCATTTCATAATAAAGAAATAAATGAAAAACTTTGAAATCAATTAATTTTACTTTCCACTGTTTGAAAATACAAATATAAACCAGTTATAGAACCAAATCCAAGGAAATAAAACCAGCTATTAAAAATATCGATGGATATCTGTTCCTCACTGATGTGTACTATTTTTTGAGCCATCTCCGCCATCAGCATAGCAGTCACATTGACTGCGGTCACATTAAGGCCATCAAGGACATAGGCCTAAAATTTTGTATAGATTCGACTGGTCAGATAATATGCATCCTTCATTAAAGTTTTAAAATGACATGTCTGTGAAATATACACTTGCATTTGGTTTGATAACAGCTTGTAAACCATTGTAACAAGAAGTATTATTAAAAGTAACAACAACATATAAAGAGAATCCAAAGTAAATTGCTACCAAAAAAATGTACACCTGTGTTTTTATTTAAGTATTATATTGTAGCGTGTTTTGTGTGTCACGCTACAAATAGATTCATGTAGGCCTCAAATTAAGTAGAACCTTTATTGTTCTTCCGTTTACACAATCACGAGTACAACTACTATTCACTGTGACACCTCAACTGTCTTCTGCGGCGGATGTTCCACGACACTCTACTTTGAAGGCTGGATAAGGGCTAACTTCTCCGAAGGCTTGATAACGACTGACTCCTTAGACGGCTCGATGAAGACTGACTTCTTAGCTGGCTATTCCAAGACTGACTGTGCGAATGCATTCAACCTCGCTATATAACCTTGGTCGCTGCTATGCAACGAACCCTCTGTTATAGCAGTGGAAACGTTGCTCTGTTGGTTCCGCGTTTCCTATGCAATAACCCATTGTTATCGCGTTGAGATGTGTGCACGTTTCATATGCATGAACATGGCGATGGCATGACTGTGTTTGTGTGTGTATTAGAGTTGCTTAAAGAAAAGTGAAGGGACTATTACGTCGCGGTGGCAGGGGGGCGTGGAGGTATCCCTCCTTGCCACCACATATTATGCTGTAAGGGGTTAACACAATAATACTAGATTACTCTCAGCTAGGATTCTCCTGGTTCTGTACCTTCTTCGTTGCATACAGCTGCCACCATGTATTATATCTTAAGAGGGTTGATGAAAATACTAAGGGTCGGTAGCGCGGTAGTCGGGCGTTCTTTGTTGGCTGGCCCCTTCATCACTGTCACCTCTTATTATTGGCGTAGAGCGGGCGTGTTGGGTCTGACCCGCCTCTACCCATCGACTGTCACACCATATATTACACCTCTACGACAGGTGGATTTAATATCTCCCCGCTTTCACCAATTATTATGTCTTAGTGCCGGGGGTGGGTTACAACACACTAAATCACTTGGTCTACCATTTCTCTTTGGCTAGTCCCTTCACTACGTCAGTCAACCCTTCGTTGATTTGGCCCACCGCCGTTGCCATAAGTAATACCTCGATGTAAGGGGTGAGTAAAACACAGTTACTCTTTCTCTCTGTCGGCCGCCTCTTGTTGGCCAATCCCCCACTTCTGCCATCACTTTGTTATGCCTCAAGGGGGCTAATGAAATGTCTAAATTACTCTTCCCTTGTTCCATCAGGAACACATCTCCTTGTCTCTACTAGTAGTCTCTCACCCTTAACTAGGATTCTCATAACCCTTACTGCTTGTTGCATCTGGCTGCCGTTCGCCGCCTGGGTCAGTTCCGCCCTTTGCTTGGGACCAGGAAAGGGAGGAGTTTGTGAGGGTGAATCATACTCTGGGTACATCCTACCCTAGGTACATTGTCTATTTACACTCTTATTTACAATCCTATTTACAGTATGAACAGTGCCGACTTTCAGTCGGGACTACATAGCGTCTAGACTTTAGCATGCTATGACTTCATCATGGTCTCCCCCTTCTGGGGTGTAGGACTTGAGTCTGTCTGTCTCTTTCTCCCTACGGTGTCGACTCATTTCACAATTCTCCACTATTCTATCATAAGACTTCACCTTCAAATTATTCTGCCCCTAAAGTTATACATACTGAAAGTCTACATATATTTATCACAAAAATCAGTAGTCATAACACTATCTAACATCTACCATATTTACTCCACTAGCAACCTTGCCTATTACTTGTTACATGATTTCTCTTATTCTACCCTAAATCTCGCTGGGCTCGCTGGAGATTGCTTTTCAACATTTTAACCATTTAACCACAACAATAAAGTTTAACAGCATGGCTAATATGAGCAAACATGACTTACTTGATATAGAGACACAGCGACATCACCACTTGTAGTACCCATGTCGGACAGAGCCTTCGGCTAATCGTTACGTTTTTAGATCAGTGCTCATTGAGTTTTTTTTTTCTCATTTTTATACACTAATTTTGCTGGCACTGCAGTTTGCGAAAGAGGGAGGTTAACTACTCCCTTTGTTCTAAATTTCGGGGTGGAAGGTTTTCATTGGCTATTCCCTTTGGTGGTAGGTGGGGTCTGCAGTGCCGTCGCAGTGTATTTGTTAATTGCATCTTACTCCAGTGACCTCATAAAACAGTTTTGTTTCTGCTTGTGGTATTACATATCGGTGCTGACTCCAACATTCTTGACCTTGATCGCCTGTCCAGGTGTTGCCATTCTAGCTTGATTGCTGTAAAACGCTTTTCGCAAGTCTCGAAACATTTAGGCAATGTCTTTTGATTTTCAGTCTCGAAATTTCGGCACAACAGGGACAGACCTGCTTCATATGCTGGAGGTTCTCAGTCCAGAGCTCACCCTGGAAGCGTGCTAACCTGAATGAGGCTTTTCATGGCTTACTTCAGTCCTTCCAGTAAAATACCACACTAGTTCTTTCAGCTGGCCAGAATTGCTTCCTTTCATATCCTTTCTGATTCATTATTAATTAATTATTTAACCATTTTGTGCTATATAATCTTAATAATTTAAGTATCATTAAATTGAGAATAAATAAATTAAACTTAAGGCTAAAGATGCATTTATTGAGGCATTTAGAACTTCTTTTCAAGCACTGGTCTCCCTTGGCACATTGTACACAGTTGGATCAGAACTTTTATTGATGTGTGTGTAATTCTTGTATTTATTTTAGAACAGGGAAAATGTAACATCCCTGTAGTTGTAGATGCTGTCAACTTATTTAATTATTTTTCTCACATTACAGGGTTTGAAGAGGTCACAGAGAGTCAGTATTCTTCTCACGAAAAAGAGTCCATAAATTGGGACATTTTTGCTGAGTTGCCTTTAGCATTCTTTTCTTGGCATAAATAAATAACATTGTTATATGCACATGTGAAAAATGATTATACCTAAAGTCATTCATGTGAATCCCTTATTGATTTATACAGTTCTACCAAGAGCGACATGAAATTGAATTACTGTTATAACTATCTCATGGTCATATTTCTAGATCTGGAACTTGCTGGTGAAAATGGTGACTGTGGTAACGTGCCACTCAAAGTGGGTGATCGTGTTGTGAGGATCTTAGACACTAAACCAGAACAAGGCATTGTTCGCTGGGTTGGCCATTTAGATGGGCATACATTGAAGAATGACTTGATGGCCGGAGTTGAATTTGTAAGTTTTTACAAGTTTACTTGATACATTATGAGCAAATTATTCTGAAATATCACTGTAATATGTATCTCTTGCCCTCTTGTCATATTTATGAAGCACTACAATATAATATTTTTCATTTATCATTAGTTGGATGAAGTCTTTCTCATAAGATTTGAGTATTGTAAAGCTAAAAAAATTCATACAAACACAATACGGATTCATATTGATTCATAACGCAATTCAAGAACTACTGCCCGTGTTCTTGTATACCTGAAGATGACCCAAGAAAAGTGTTGAAACATGTAGTGTTACCACCAATAGCTAATAAAACAAAAGTTGACACAGTAGTGTCTATTTGTCTCTTTCAGAACTGTTGTGTTGAGTGTCCCATTATATATCTTTCGTATGACACAACAGGATGCATACCATAAAAGTTATGGTACAGTTAAGTGCCATAGCAACCAGTGAAAAAATCAGTTACATGAAAATGAATATGTAAAGTTTGGGAAGACTGGCAAATATTGGAGAGCAACAATGAAATGTACTCCTCTTGCATGTTTTGTTGTACTATAAATCAATAAGTGGCACCTGTAAAAAATGAAATATGAAAACAGCGATTGGTGTTTGCAGACAGAGCTGAAGAGATTACAGATTACAGAGTTCTGGAAAAAGAGTTAAAGGAAAAGATGATTTGTTATATGTATTTTGGGAGATTCATAGTAGAATTTCTTTGAAAGCTTTCAGTGTTTCATAATTATCTATAAATAATTTTGTAATTCATCTTTTCATTTTTGTTTTATATATCAACTGATTTTGAAATGTGGTTTGTTTTCATTCCAGAAATTATCTCCCACTTTTTGTGAACTTCAGTTATTTGTTGTTTAGTTATGTGTGAACAATAATTTATTGCAGGCTTGTGAAATTATAAGCTTCAGGTAAGGGATTCCATATTTACACAACTGTTCTTTTCAACCAAATACTGTCTTTATTGTTCACAGGAAAAACCCATTGGAGATAGTTCTGGTATGTACAAGAAACAACAGTTGTTCCAGGCTAAGAAGAATCATGGACAGTTCATACCTGTAATAAGTCTTGTAAAAGCAGAAGATTTCTTTGGGTCACCTGCTGCAGGTACTTTTTCACTCAGAAACAGTGTACAGTGTGAGACAAAAGTTTCCCTAATATTGATAAATGGTTCATATCATAAGGAGTAAAGTTTCTAAATCCTGTATTTTATGTAATTGGTTAGACACAATGAAGAATTGTATGTCATGTTTGTTTCTTCACATGAAACAACTTGTCCCACTGTACAGATTTTAACTAACTTTGATATAGGAGATCTACATTAAAACTATCAGTTAGCAACATCACAATCTGTAAGGCTTAGGTATGTTGACTTTTTATTATTCCAATTAAAGGAATAAATTATATTTTGGGCCATATTGGGTGAATAAATTATATTTTGATGAACATTGGGCTGTTAGTAGTGCCTGAAAACAAAGATTTAACCCTTCCTAACATTTAAATAGCAAGTTTCATTGTGATGAAATGAAATGCAACATTATTTATATGAAACTTTACAGTGTTACACATTTAATGCTCAAGCATGGCAGCTGCTTGTGTGATATGGAAATATTTAACCATAATATCCATTTTACAGAGACAAGACATAACATTATTATGATTCTCTGGTGTGACATTTTGAAAATAAATCCCTCAT
This sequence comes from Cryptotermes secundus, assembly GCF_002891405.2. NCBI lineage: Eukaryota > Metazoa > Arthropoda > Insecta > Blattodea > Kalotermitidae > Cryptotermes > Cryptotermes secundus. Next base: position 512,024 of record NW_019719379.1, on the reverse strand, counting down.
CACTGCAGCATTGTTATAATGTAAGATGGGGCATTTGTATAGATGGTGCAGCTGCTGTTCTTTTGCCCACAAATGGTTAATCATTTATGACACTGAATCTAACAGTTGAAATGTGGAATGTGGAAGTATACCATATTTGCCCAAATATAAACTGCACTTTTCCCCAAATTGCCCCATTATAATCAGGATGCAGTTTATAAGCATTTCTTAAAAATATCATTGTATTTTTTTAAATGTACATAGCAAATCCATGACCATTGGTAGGAGTAAAATTGAAACTCACACCCAATTTATTGTGATGAGAGATGTGAGAAATAATGTTCAAAAGTAAAAGATCAAGTAAGTGCATGACTTTTTTCTCTCTTTAAAACCATTCAATTTCGGGAGTTCAGCTTATATTCAAGGATGATATATATATTTGGGCAAAGAGAAAGTGAAATAGATACATTAAGATGTCATTCATGACCAAAAATATGACAGACTGTTACTGGTTAATAAAATGGCAAGAAAACTTGTGGATTTTTGTACAGTAAGTAACAACTCAAATTCACCCACTTATATGTCAAAATATATAAACATGATTACATGGTTGTTGTAATATGTATAAGTCATTTCTGAACTATTTTTATTTGTTTTTATTTCAGAGATTGTCAGAAAGAAAGTGAAAAACATGAAGCTGATTGAAAACTGTAACAGTTCGAAACCCAGTCATCATAGCAACTTACCCACAAGTTCACAGAAATCAGATGCCCTTCTAAAAACTCAGCGTTCAGAATCATTTCTGTGGAGCCCTCATTTAGTGGAACTAGCTAATAGTGCTACAAACAACTCTCAGAACAGAGAGGATTTGATACTTAAAGAGGGGGATGACAACATCTGTAAGTCAGAATATGTTTTTTCAGAATCAAACCTTGATCAAAGTTCAGTGACTTCAAAAATTGATCACGTTAATAAACGTAACATCAAAGATTCCAAAAATAATAATGTTGGGAAGAGAGCTGGATACAATCTGAGTGAATACCCTATAGGCGAGGCAAACCCTAGAGATTATTTCCTGACTGAAAACATTCCTGGCAGTAGACATACATGTGAGGATAGGACAGCCAGACCCACAGAAGGAAAGATACGGCATTCCTATTCGCAGGATCTGCAGTCACATCACAGTCCTGATGACTTTCTTAGTGAATTATGGCCACCAGTTAGTGAGAACAACCAGCACAAGAGTAGAATTAAGGATGAAAAGAAATCCAAAACATTTACAAGGAAACCAGACAGACTGAACAACAGTGCTGACCCTCACTTAGAGGTAGTTGGTGAAGGCATCCAGAAATTGTTGGCAGTTTCAGGCCAAGGTATGTACCAAAGACAGAGGATCCTATTTGAGATTGTGTGTCTGTTTAAAGGAAAATTCGCAAGTGTAATTAATTTAATAATTCATCACTAATACATATCCTGTGGTGTGTGTATTGTGTATATATGCAAGGCTAAACAAAAATCAATTTAATCCAACAGCTCAATATAAAGATCAGTGTTGGTTGTGTGTATGTATTGCTGGAAAAATATGTAATTCATGCATAACAGGCAACAAAGAAACCTTCTGTACAAGCTTACTGTATATAAAAAAAATGTTGATCATTTTGAACTTAATTTTATTAGAAAAACAGCAGAGCCTGCGCAGTGAATCATTCAGAACCCTTTCAACAATACAGTAACAGACCAGCAGTACAATACAATTTATAGGTCATTGATATTTTGCATTCTTGCAAACACATATACATTATCTTTAAGAGAATAAAAAAGTAAAGAAAAATATCTGATTTTGTTTGTTCTTACTGTCAGTTTGTTTTGTTTATTGTACTACTATTGCATTGCTTGGAATAACTGATGTATTAATTTTGTCATACATTGGTTTTCTTTGCTGTATAATTCATGCTTTCATTCACTCATTCATAACCGGTCATCTTTCTGATGCCGTTCATAAGATTTTCAATTAACTGCCATTGATAATCTGTAGAAGTGACAGGATTTTTTATTTGTGCAATATATCATAAAAGGATAACAGATGAAGATAATTTGAAAGTATAATATCTTGTTGATACTGTAGTTGCACAGTTTTGACGTATTCTTTCAGAATATATTCTTGTTCTTTAAGGTCTTGAACCTTCTTTCTTCTGTGTGCATTAGTAACCAGTCAAGTGGTTATGATGTCTATAGACATCATGTGGTACTGTGTATTGTAGTGGCCATGATGTCTATAGATGTCACGCATGTTTCTGACTACCCCGTTGTAGATATACAAGCAATGCCAGTTGGCACTGCAGACTTGTATGTTGTGCTTGCAAGATGTTCTGGTTACTTCAGAGTGTGACAGGAAGTTGTTGATTGCTTGTTAGCTGTCCTGAGTTTGAATTCTTTCGACTAAACATTATGGCAGGTCCTAGCAAAAAGATGCGTGTAACTAATGGGGACGTGTTTTATGAACTGTCACAAGAGAATGAATACAGTGATATTTTAGAGAGTGAATATAGTAGTGATAGTGAAATAACTGTGAAAATTTTGTCAGGTGGTGAATAAAGTGTCAGCTCTGATGAAGCAGAAAATGTTAGCAACAACAGTAGCATGTAACTTAATGTACGGGCAAATTTAGGTGCTGAGTGACCATGTTTTCCATTTACAGGCAAGCCTGGTATAAATATTCATTTAGAAGATCCCCAGTAACCCCCTGGAATATTTTGAGTTGTTTTGTACACCAGACATTGCAGAAGTAATAGCCAGAGAAACAAACTGATATGCCCAAAAATTTTTAGAAAACTAAAATCTAGGACCTATCGCTCAGCTGGTATTGAAAACTACATAATTATAAAGTATTGACAGTATCTGCTACTTAAGTTGCTGTGATGTTTGGAAGAACAGTTGAGTTCACTCATCCACACTAGCCTTGAGCTTCAGCCAACACAGCAATAAGAAACTCTGATCCACAGAATAGCAATAAGACAAGCTGGGAGTGTGTGTTTTTGCTAGAGAGTTTTGTCAGCCAACTACTATGATTGTGTTTGATTTCTAAACACTAGACCCCTGTCAGGACCACACATATTGAATGTGAATGACTCGGGCATACATATGAGATCATATAGTCTGAATGAAAATGAAAGTCATCAGTGACAGTGGCGGATATTTTGAGAATAGAGCCAAAGGTACATAATTTTACTAAAAAATACGTATATAAATTTTAATGTAATGGTTATAGAAATGAAAATACAGGTATGTGAAATCTGATAATTTGTCTTTCAGAAGCTTCTTGTTCCATAATTTTATAACGACTGAGATATTGCATTTTAAAAAGGGAGAAAAAATTATAACATTAAACACTGCAGTGACAAATTTAAGTGTCCAGGAGAATTTAGCCACTACAGGAGAGATAAGAACAAGGAAAATAACCACTTGACTGGTTAAGTATATGGAAAAAGCAGTTTTCATATGAAGCATGGAACAGCATTTTGCTATCTTGAAGTATCCAAATGTCCTGTGGCCATCAGAAATATGATTTTATATTCCAGACCTCAGGTTTTCAAGAGAGAGATTTCACTTTGTAAGTTGAAAATGAAGTGTTTGCTCATAATCTTTTCAACTGTTCGTGATACACTAGTAGCACTGGAGTGAACTAAGATTTAGGCAATTAAGTGAATATTGAAAAGTCACAGTGCATACAAATCTGAGTTTGTGTGGAATTTGCTTCTGAACCATGCATGGTAATCCTTGGCATGCCCATCAGACCTGCTTTGGCATCTGTGTTGTGAATTATCTGTTAAATTCTTACAGTTTTCTACATTTTCAGATTTTTTAGGTAAATTGTGTGGTGAAGCATATCTGTAGAGAACTAAGCATAGATTTACAAGAATAGAAAATGTAACTATATTTTTGCTGTTCATGTCTATGAATGACTGTATTCATCAAAGTGCATTCCTCCTGAAGTGCACATACTTTTTTCCTACATACACATTTGAATAAACTCATTTTTGCAAAAAAAAAAACAAAAACAAAAAAAAAGCAATGATTACAGCAGCAGCAACTGCACCCACATTGCGAAATTAGAAACAAAATTTTACACTGAACAGTACCATGTCCATACACATCCATTTTTATTTCATACCAGAGTCCAAAATTTGCTGTAGAATTATGGAATGGTTGTTTTTGTATTTGTATCAGTATGCTGGATTCAATGATAATGAGGAGCTTCATAACTTATGCTCTTTGCCAAGTATAATTAGAATGATTAAGTCAATGAGGGTGAGATGGACAGGGCATGTAGCATGAATGGGGAGAAGAGGAATGCTTATAGGAATTGCTGAGAAAGCCAGAAGGAAAGAGACCACTAGGAAGACCTAGACATAGGTTGGTGGATAATATTAAAATGGATCTTAGAGAGTTAGGATGGGGTGGTGTGGACTGGGTTGATCTGGCTAAGGATGGGGACCAGTGGAGGGCTCTTGTGAATGCGGTAATGAACCTTGGGGTTCCATAAAATGTTGGAAAGTTCTTGAGTAGCTGCACAGCTGGTGGCTTCTCAAGAAGGGCTGAGCTCCATTAAGTTAGTTAGTTAATTAATGTGAGTCAATGACAGTGTTCACTTAGACAAATGTTATTATTCTAGTCTTGAATGAAGGAGTGTCATTTCATACATTTGGCAGTTTGCCCACAACATGGGGAGAGTTGTGATTGCATTGTAAGGTCAGTTATGATATCACAATTGGTGACACTCCACTTAATTTTGTAATGGATATTTATATGTGGAGTACCATAGAAAATTATTGGCAGAAGGTGTTGAATTTTCTAAAATTCACATGGAAGCAAAAGTGTTTTTGAAGTGAATGTTTTTTTGTTCCTATATTTAGCAAGCAGAGTTTAAAATAGCCAGACTGGGGACAGTGTGAAAGAAGCAAGAGACATGAACTACTACACATGAAAGCTGGAAACTATCTTTGCCATGTGGAGATTTTAGACTGTTCAGATTTATTTATTTATTTATTTATTTTGGCCAAATACACTCTATCAGAAAATTATTGTATAGCATGTGCTTAGTGTTTTTACAGTAGTCTTTAGTTGAATGAGAGTGGTCTTCTGCTGGTGCCGAGTGACTGAGTGTAGATAGTTAAATATTTTTGTATGTCTAAAATTGTGTGAGATTGGTCATTACCAACATTTAGCAGTAGGAACAAAGTAAGATATTATAAGAGTTCATACTTTTCTGTTCTCATCTACTTCATTCAGCAGAGTTTTAAGTGTGAGTACAATTTTCTATATTTTGTATGTTGCTGTACATTTCATGCATTAATTTTGTCACCCACTGTATTCTGTTGGTTAATGTGTGTGGCTAACCACAGTTTTTTGATGGAGTGTTCTATTGATTATGTCTTAGAGTGAACCAGTTGCTGTTTTTATATACTTTCACCCTTTCTTACTGCTTCTGTATCAGTAGATGAAGATTAGTTTTGTGTAAAGGGCCCTACAATATAGGCCAGTCTCTGAAACATGGGTCATTTTTAGAATTTTATGTTTTAGATTAGTAGATGAATTCCAAGTAAAGTGACAGAGAAACAACAACATGTCAGTATCGTAGCATTTTAGAACAGTTTGTATTCTAAATTGTGATCAGTGAGTGACAAGTTACTGAGTAAAAGGTAAAGATATCCCTGTGCTTAACTACTTAAGCACTATGCCATGAAGGAGTATGGGGGAGTGGATGTGTAGATTCACATTTTCTTGACCTTGGTACGGCCTGAAGTTGAGTGGTCAGCTTCACACCCCTGGGGAAAGAACCCCAGGTACCCATTGGATAGGAGGTTGGGTGAACCCTAGAGCCGGCCTGGATGACTTAGAGAAGAGAAAATTCTTGACCCTACTGGGACTTGAACTCAGACCCCTCGGTAATCCAGCCCATAGCCAGTCACTATACTGACTACAATATCCCAGCTCCTAACAAGTTATTGGGTAATGTGGTATACTGCTTGACATACATGATTTGTATCCAGATGGTATCAGGTTCAAATCTTGGATGGGGACTGAGGATTTTAATGATTTTCATCAGTCTCACCAGGCAAATGTTTGGACATTACCATAAAATAAACGGTACTTCCTTACACATTTGTATGTCTTATCATACAGTTTTATTTTATTATTTCTCGTGTGATGTTGAATAATCCATGCATCTGTTTATGCATTAAATGACATAATGAAACTTAGTAAGTAGGCTGTTAATTAAACTTCTGAAGAGAAATGGAAGTTGATAGTTATGGCTCTTTGGAACAGCATCTTCACTTGTGATGTGTGTTAGATACTAGTACAAGGTGGTTCAAATATGACCGGGACTGATTTAAAAAAAAAAAAAACTAAACATAATTGCCAAACACTTACTTGCACATGTCAGTCTTCAATGTACTCCCCTCCGGAGTCAACACATTTTTTCCAAAGTTCTGGAAGCATCCTGATGCCCTTTTCAAGAAAGGCTTGTGGTTGGAGGCGTATCCACTCCCGAACAGTCTGGATGATGGCGTCGTCCACAAACCGCATGCCTTGCAAGTCTGATTTGAGCCTTCTGAACAGGTAGAAATCACTTGGGGCCAAATCGGGACTGTACTGCGGATATGTCAGAAGGTTCCATTTCAGTTTCCAGAGGGTTTCCATTGTTGTTTTGGCCATATGGGTGCATGCATTGTCTTGAAGGAAGGCTACCCACTTTCCACATGTCTTCCACTTGGATCAGATCTTTTCCTTCAAGTCTGTTGCCAGGAGGTCTGAGTAATAAGCTTCATTTACTGTTCTGGCATCTGTCAGAAAGTCTACATGGATAACCCCCTGCCAGTCCCAGAAGAACGTTGCCATCACTTTTCCTGCCGAACGGCTCCTTCGTGCTTTCTTGGGTTTGGGAGAACTGGTATGCCGCCACTCGCGTGATGACTGCTGGGCCTCGGGAATGAAGTAGTGCACTCACGTTTCATCGGTGGTCACTATAGACTTCAAAAATGCATCACCTTCATCTTCAAACTGCTGTAGGAGACGACTGGCAGCTTGCATGTGCACCATTTTGTTCACATCCGTCAAAGTGCATGGTACCCACCATGCATTCACCTTGCGATAGTGCAGGTGGTATTTCACAATGTCTTGTACACTACCAATATTGATGGACAGCATTGCTCCAAGTTCCTTGATACTGATGCGCCTATTCTCACGAATAAGCGCATCTGCACAATCAATGTTTGGCTCAGTGACGGATGTTCGCAGCCGATGATCATGCAGTTCATTCTCCACGCGCTCTCTACCCTCTCTGAAGCACTTACATCACTCAAACACACGGGTCCGTGAGAGAGACTCTTCCCCATACTGCTGTTGGAGTCTGTGGTGAATTTCAGCGGGCAGGACGTTTCTCCAACGAGGAATTTGATCACAATGCGTTGTTCCACGCTCCGTGGTACCTTCTGTTCGCTCATCACCCTAGCAACTCCCAGACAGGACTGCACAGGTTCTAACCCTAACAGGAGGGAGGGTGAAGGTTGTGGCTTCACTCTCTCAAGGTTGCACAGCTGCTGCACAGTGCGGCTTGTTTACACACAAATCAGTCCCGGTCATATTTGAACCACCTTGTACATTAAGTCTCATGCAGTAAAGATTCGGTGGAATGTACTCGTAAATTGCAGCAATGCCATCTAGATTGTCTGTACTTAAATTTTATTGTGGAATAATTTTTAGGACTTAACCGTGGTACTTTCCTTCAAGAAAATTATCTCACTGGATTTCTGAGATGATCCCTCTTCAGAAGTAATGCTAAAATGCCAGTAATGTACATTGTTCAGATGTTGGCATTTGTGGGAAGCCTTTGAAATTTAGGCATGAAGATGAAAGTGAAGCTATTTTGAAATATTTTTTTAAATATTGAAGTTAAAAGTGATTATGTTATTGATTTCTGTGAAGAATATAATCATTACAAGGAGATCTGAATGGGCTGACTTATTATTCCTTTTATAAGTAATGGATCATTGTAATTACCACTATGAAACATGTTCTTTATAAAATTTTATTCCATAATAAAGGAGAATATAAATTGATAGTTTCTTTTAGGGTGCGTTATTTTCTCAACAGTATTAATGTTTAGAATGTCATTCTTAAATTTTAAGTTGTTTTCTTTTGATGGAATATTTATGTTAAAAAAACAGAAACACTGGTTACATTATGCCAAATGTGCAAGAAAAAATTGTTCAATGTTACTTTCCTTCTACTTGCTCTTTTGTCTACTCTGCAAAATTTTTTTGTTCTGTCCTTTTATATCTGCATCTTGCTTTTAGATTTTGCCTGCCTTTTTGGGGGGTTTGCAGGTTTCCATTGCTAGGTGAGTTTGCATAACACTGATGTCTCACAGGACAACACTGTAAAATTTTATTTAAAACTTGGAGACAGCATCAGGCAACAGCAAGGGTAATATTATTTTAAGTCTCTTATTAACATGTTACAGAAGTTGAGGATCCTCTGCTGTCAGTAAGCCCAACTGGAAGTATTGACTACTTTGAGACACCTGATTCTCCTGAACCTGAACAGCCACATGATTTGGGAGTAGGATCTGTAGTAGAGGTCACTGTAAGTGGGGAACCACGTTATGGTGTGATCCGCTGGATTGGAATTGTACCTGAAGACAAGAAAGCAAGGAAAGTTGCTGGAATAGAGATGGTTGGTTCAAAATACTTTTTTTAAATATGTTCAAAATTAAATATTTAATACCTTCAGCATGATGTCTAATGTAATACACAGTAATTTGTAGGTGAGTAGGTTAGCTTAGAGGTAATACACGTTACTAGCATTCTGATGGAACGTAGTTCAAATCCATATGGTTTTCCTCTCTATCTTCAAGAAAATGCTAAGATAATGCATTAAATAGCCCAAATATATTTCTTTCATTCACACCATTCTTAACTGTATGAGACAGTACATTGTCAGAGAAATGGAATGATGTAAGTCTGACGGCTGTCATTCACATCTCATGCCTCAGCATTACGTAAACACTGTGGCTGACAATTTACACTGTACTTTACCTTCTCATGGTTAATAAGATAAAAGGGAAGTTAAAATTGTTAATATGGGTAATTGGGCACGAGTAAATCAGTGTTTAAAGTAAAAAAAAAGTAAAGGTATCCCTGTAACAGGCCATGGAGGACCACAAGGTTGTGAGATGTTGAGGCTCCCACATTTTCTAGACAGTCGGCTCACAAATGGCAGTGAGGTTGTCAACCTTATGTGCCAGCTGCCCTTTACCCCCAGGAGTATTCCTGGTACTCATTTCTGTTAGAGACTGAGTCAACCCCAGGGCCATATTGTGGCTGGAAGGATTAGGTAAATTGAAAAAATCCACCTCATCGGGATTCGATCCTGCAACCTTCCGGCTTGTAGCATAGTGCCTCAACCAGCTACGCTACCGTGTGCTCCAAATCAGTGCTTACAGATTTAAAGTATTGTAGCATGTACAGCCATTACTATGCAGTGACTATGAGGTATGCAAAAATGCCAAAGCTGTTACTAGGTAATGTTTGCAAACAAACGTGTCAGCAGAAAAGGGCAGACACCAGTGTATATGTTAAGGCCCCTATAATTTAAGTAATTTGTTTTATAATTTATTCCATGGAATGTTAAAGACATGTCTGTAGTGTTCTGAGATCTGACAAAAAGTGCTCCAGTGTGGAGATGGTTTATATCTTCTCACAGCATAACTTGCAGAATTCAAATCAATTTTGTCATGGAAGAGTACATACCACACATCACTGATGGGATATTTGAAATAAAGTAGCTGCATCTTAATTACTCTGACATAGCCCTGATGGACAGGCACTCTCAACATACAACTCTTTTATTAACCATCGAACCACAACAAATAGAAAGAATGAGGGCTTCGCTACATATTTCAGCCACTAACAGCCATCATCGGGCAAACACATAACAAACATACACCATTGAACTGTTGTACAATAGATTGGATACAATGTTAAAATACTTTGTGTAAAAATACAATAAGTCAGATTATATAAAAAAACTGGAAGTTATTGTATAAAACAAGATAAAACTTAGTTACTATAGGATTCTGACGATGGTGTATAACACACAGAGATATTGGGTTTTCAGACGATGGATAAAGTCCAAAAACCCAGTATCTCTGAAGATAAAACTTAATTAATGTTATGCAAGATTATACTCCCAACATACATTCACATCTGTAAGCAATCCACGTTGGGAGGTATGGCAGTTCATAACCCTCCCCCACTGGAATACTAATGGGTGCTTGTAAATGTCAGAAATCAAGACATTCATGTGACTCACAATCTAGAAATTTCCTGTATACGACAGTGGAATATGATGCCACAGTACCATGAAGTTCAATTAACATCAGAATGTAGAAGCCAGATATGTAAATTGCAATATATAAATGTAAATAAAAATCTAATAATCGGGTTAGTTAAATTTATTAGGAATGTCTTGATAAACCAGGATCTGGTCATAATACTGAATACTTGAAATTTCTAAAAGTTACTCAAGGATGTAGGCAGAGACTTTTTTGTTTCTGACAAAAAGAAATTGAGATGTGAATTTTTTGAAACATGAAAAAATAATCATATTATGTAATTGCCGGTCATGGTAGCCAAGCAGTTTAAGGCATGCACTGTCTTTGCTCGCTCGGAAGCCGGGATCGTGGGTTCGAATCCCACTGAGGGCATGGATGTTTGTGTGCATTTTTCTGTGTTTGTCTACAGGTAGAGGCCTTGCGATGAGCTGATCACTCGCCCAAGGAGTCCTACCGTATGTGTAAGATCTAGAAAAACCGAAGTGAACGGAGTTCATGGAGGTAGGCCTAGGCCCACTGGCGCTGTAGTGCCAACGAAAAATATTATGTAATTATTAATTTGTTCTTGCTGGCATGCTGTATAGACTGAAGCATTTGAAAGGAAGTAAGAATTATCAGTTTTCTGCAGAACTTTTTGCTGCAAGTAGAAGTGGATGATTTACTTTTAATCTTATTGTCACGTGTAGGGTGTATAACGTGACAAATAACTTTACGCCTTGTTGGTTATAGCGAATTTATTCCACTCGCTCTTACAATCACACAATTTACAATCTGACAATTACTGCCTTCAGCAGTATCACAAATACTAGACTGCAAATGCTGGACTACAACTGAAAGGTTGACTGCCTGGCTAACTCGTAAATGCTGCATTGAGAACTGTGAACTCACTCATGAACTCGTAATTCGAGAACTTGCCGACGGCCACATTATAACTCAACTCGCAGGCATCGCAGCTCTCTTATATAGTGGCTGTGTGTGCCTGTTATGTAGCAATGCTGTTACCTCACGCCGTCTTACGTCACCGTGCGGAGGGGGGATGACGGAGCGCTGACTCACCCGCCGCATCACTGCTGGTGGGGGGGGGGGTTTCCTCAATTGCGCAACATGTCACATTATGTTTACAATTAGTAACCTCCATGGAACTTTTCCAGTCACTTTATTCTCTTCCCAAACAAGGAAGTGGTAAGACAGTGATCTTGTTTTCAGGAAGAAGAGCACTGTGGTTACACAGATGGCACTTTTAATGGACGCAGATATTTTCAATGTAATCCAAGAAAGGCAATGTTTGTTAGCCTTAATATGTGTCAGAAGGATGGCAGATTTCAGGATGTCCATCCAGTACTGAGTGACACAAAGATAAAAGGTAACCAGGAAATATTTATACTTGGAAGTTTGTACTTCAGTAACATTGTTAACTATGCTTTAAAAAGTGTTTCAGAGGTGTAACTATCTGCTGTTTCCATATAGGATATACGAGTATGTATTGTACCTGAAACCTCAATTCATACAAAGGCATTGCAAACCCTTTCCAGAAGAAAATTTAGTCAGACTGAAAAGGAAAGTTATTTTTTCTTGTATTAACTCCTTGAATATATGCATCACAGTTGTTAAGATTTTATCTGTTGCTTTTGGTGGGTAAGATGTTCAGTCATAACAGTCCTCAATATCATGTCTCTCTTTCCTTGACTGTATTTCTTCATTTTTACATGTTTTTTTCCTGTTGTGTCGGTGAGTGAGTGAGAAAATATGTGTACATGTTCATGTGTGTTTTCTTCAGTCTTCTTTAGAACTCATGCTGAGATGTATGTGAGCTTCTAAAGCATATATGTATAATTTTTTATTTAATGTGTGGGAGATTTACCTGGAAAATTATAATAGGTAGATTCTTGTGATTTGTGTTTGTTTGTTGTAGCATTTGGTCAGGTGCAGTGTCCAGTGATTCCTGGTGCAGTTCGACCCATCAGCAGGGAAGGAGATCTTGAAACTCTGTGTGGAAAGTATCGAGGCATCCAGGGTCACCATAATTCTTGTTATTTAGATGCTACTCTCTTTAGCATGTTTACATTTACAAGGTGAGGCTATATAATTAACCATGTTCATATCATTTATGCTTAAGTCAACCAGAACCAACATATGAGAGGAAAGGGTCTGTTTACATTCTTTGAAGTTAACACATTTTTCTTGTTGGTTGTGCATAGTGAATGGAATTTTAATTTTTATAAATATACCTCTGAAATAACTTCCCCGCTCTGGGAATAGTGGAAGACTTTGGACTGTGGATTGCCCTTATAGCAATGGTTTCAATGAATGATGATTGAGAAAATTGAATCAGTGTTTACTTGTAAGATTTGAGGTTTTCGCGGTGGTGTGTACCCAGGGCCACATCCCAGAAGACATCTCTCTTCACAGTGTTTACTTGGTTTGATGGCCCATTATCTGACTTCCAGAAGCAAAATTTGATCCAAAATGCCCAGAGTCTAAGCGCAGAGCATCATCATCTTGCCCCATTTATCACAGTATACCTTCAGCTGACTGAATTTGGATAGTACACTGCTTCATGGAGTCCAGATACTATGCCTAATATAAGAACCCAGCTCTCTAGCATTAATCCCAATATTCAGTGGGCAAACACGTTAGAATTATTCTGCTGTGCATATATACCTAACTTGATTTTGATTGTTGCAAGTTGTACTAATGAGGTCTAAGTGTGTTTGAACTAAACGTGATTAGAGTTATTGGTTTTACAGTGTGTTTGACAGTTTGCTTTTCCGGCCACAAACTGAAAATGATGTGCCTCAGTATCAAGAAGTGCAGAGAGTTTTAAGGGAAGAGATAGTGAATCCTTTACGCCAGAATTTGTATGTGAGGGCAGACAGAGTGATGAAGCTACGAACACTGCTTGAAAATCTGAGTTCTGTCACAGGACTGACAAGTGAAGAGAAAGGTAACTGTTAGAAATGAACTTGCTTTGCAAAGGTGACATTTTGAAAGAACACGTTATTTTCTCTTTGGTAGTACACAGTGGACTTGTGCCAGGAAATTAATTTGAATTGCTTACATTTCTTAGGACTGACCCACACACCTCTTTAATTCTTAATCTATGTTTGTGGATTTCATGACTCATTAAGTTGACACTCTCCAGTCTAAAAATTAGTCTATGCTTGGCTTTTTATCGAAGTCAGGTTTGTAAGATTAACTGATTCCTTGAATATGTTTCAATATTCATATTACAGATCCAGAAGAATTTCTTACTTCGTTAATAGCTCAAATACTTAGAGCTGAGCCTTTCTTGAAACTGAGTTCGGGACAAGAAGCTTATCACTATCAGCTGTTTGTGGAAAAAGATGAAGACCTTGTCCTTCCATCAGTCCAGCAGCTGTTTGAGCAGAGCTTTCTGGCTAGTGACATCAAACTGAAGGAAGTAAGACCAAAGAACTAGACTTTTTACATTGATTTTGGAAATGTGACATGCAGGTGAATGTTCCATATTCCGTATTGAGGGGGTGGGTTTCCCCATGCACTTAGACTGGTTACTGGTTCATTGTGCATCCCTCTTTAATTTCTACTGTCTCCATACCCAACTGGTACTGGTGCTTACTATCAGCCCCATTCTGCCAGCGAGGTTCCAACCTCTTACTGGCAGTGGTATCTAATAGTTAGTCCCTTTCTGTCAGCGAGGTCATCCCTCCTCTGACAGGGGTTCCTAGTCCCTTTCTGCCAGCAAGGTTTCTACCCTCTACTTGGCAGTGGTATCTAATACTTTTAGTCCCTTTCTGTCAGAGAGGTCCCCCCTCCTCTGGCAGTGGTACCTGATACTTCCCCCATCTACCGGAGGAATTGGAAACTACTTGGGCGGGAAACTTGGCCTAATTTTGCTCAGAGGTCTCCTAGAGACATGAGGTTCTTTTACAAGCTGTAAATCTACGACACGGGACCCACTGCTTAAAGTCCCTCCCGGAGGACTTTTTCCCTGAATTTTTCCGCCCTTAAAGATTCCACGACCTCCGCCGGGTTTTTGAACCCACGTACCTTGAGTCATGAGGTGGGAACGTTACCCCTAGACTACGGAGGCCGCTCAGGTGAATGTTAATGTTTGTTCGTTTATTAACAATCAAAGATATTAAATATGTTCAGCATTTGTTAATTTTAGTCACAGTTGAAAAAAAAATCACTCTGGCAGTCATTCAGCCAGATACTTAACTCCTGATTTTCATTTTATCACCGAAATTGCCATGCAGACTGTGTTTTCTTTGGAAGTACACATGTACAAAATTTAAGACATAGAGTATAAATATTTGTTCCCAGCTGTTAGGTGTGTGCTTTAGTATTTCTGATGGAAGAGATCTAAAAAAATATACAACCTGATTGATCTTAAGGGGTATGACATCATGCCAAATGTTATGAAATTTGCTTCAGTGGTATGACACACACATGCAGTGTGAACAGTTGTGTGTTGTTTTTCAATTCAGAAAAAAGGCTTAAAAGAAGTTCCAAATATATTTTCTTTAAAAAGTGTGATGAGTAAGTATTTCTGTTCTAGGTGCCTTCCTGTTTAATTATTCAGATGCCCAGGTTTGGCAAGTCCTTCAAGATGTACCCACGAATCTTGCCTTCTCAGCTTCTAGATGTCACAGACATCATTGAAGACTGTGAGTACATTTACAGAAAAACTTCCCCCTCCCCAGATTTCTGTTTGATGTGACACATGAACAGGTTTGTTATTTTTATTTCAGCTCCTCGGCAGTGCACAGTTTGTGGAAAGCTGGCTGAACTTGAATGCAAGGAATGCTTTGGTGAATTAGGAGCTGGCCTGGAGAGTATGGCATTCTGTGCTAAGTGCCTAGAAAGAGTAAGCTAATTTGAGATTCTGATATCAGAGTTCTGTATTAGTGATACAGTGTAATAATCTGAGATGGAAAATGGGAGTCATTAAAGTGAAACTGTGATATATCTAATATGGCTAGTAATGCGCCACAGGGAAGACCAAGGCATAGGTGGGTGAACAATATTAGACTGGATCTTAGAGAGGTGGGATGAGATGCTATGGATTGGATCGATCTGGCTCAGGATAGGGACCAGTGGAGGGCTTTTGTGAACATGGTAATAAACCTTCGGGTTCCATAAAATTCTGGGAAATTCTTGAGTAGCTGCAGAATTGGCGGCTCCTCCAGAAGGGCTCAGCTCCATGAGTAAGTAAATAATGAGAATGTCATTATAATGAGAAAAAGCAGTAACGATATGTTAATATTACATATTTGGAAATATCGTGCATAAAATGAGGCCAAATATGGTTATGCACAGATAATGATTACTGGAGAAAGGCAGTGTTTATCAGTAATGAACCACCCTATGTCAGGTTTTCTAACATTCTGAACCATAAGTTGGAATAGTTACATGAAAAATTTTTCATAATGCAGTGTTTTGTTTTAGTGGTACTTTTTGTGTAAGTTTTTTATTATATATACAGAACTTTTTTTCCCATACCTCATTAACTCTTAGTTTGTATTATATGACCATCTCATTTTACTATGACTATTTAATTTCTGTCTCATCTTCACCATCAAATATACATGTAGCTCATTACTCAGTGTCTTTTCGCTGTTTGTTTCTGTGCACAGTGTCATCCTGACCTGTAATAATTTTAAAACCAGGTGTTTTTTATACATATTTATTTTATTTTTCAATATCTCTGTATGTTATAACTGGTTGTTTACCATTAATACTACATAAGTCATGCCTCCTGAATATAAATATGTGGACATGCATTTACCTATGTATTTTGCAGACTCATAGCCATCAGCGACGCACTAGCCATGGATTGCGTCCTCTCTGTGTGCCCATTGAATTCTCTATACTGCAGGACCACTGTCCAGTTCCTCGGTTGTTTATGGAATTGTTTGCTGTGGTGTGCATTGAAACTTCACATTATGTGGCCTTTGTCAAATGTGGCAGTGGTTCTGATGCACCTTGGTGTTTTTTTGATTCCATGGCTGACAGGAAAGGTATGGAAATACATTTCAGTCCATTTCAGTCACCATTATCATAAAACTGCATAAAGACATTTAACCCTTCAGTGTGGGCATTTAAATACCACAGTTGTGAGTGTCCTGTGGTAATACTTTTTAAATGAACATTTAGGTTTTGCTGTAAAATAATTTATTTATCATAACCAGAGCCCAGATTTTGATGACATGTCATCTTTTTTTCCTTGTATCCTACACGATGCTCTTAAATATATAAATCTCGGATATGAGCTGCTGGTTACAGAAATGTAAATTTTATAGGTAATTTTTTTACATTTTTAGGTTTAAGGTCATTTTTTCATTTTTGTTGTAATTTTTTGGTAAATTTTTGGACTTTTAAGGGCATTTCTTGTCATTTTTGGCCAATTTAGGGAATTTTTCTTCATATGTTTTCTGAAATGTGAATAACATGGAAGCAAAGTGTTCTTTCTTTTCTCCTTTAGGTCATTTTTCTGGATTTTTTTGGTCATTTTTTAAATATTTTCAGGTCATCAAAATCTAGGCCCTGCATATTACATTTTTGGGTCATTTTTTAAATATTTTCAGGTCATCAAAATCCGGGCCATGATCATAAATTTTGAGCTATGTGAGATATAATTATGACATTGTCCCAAAAAGATGGATTCATAAGCTTGTTTTATCACATGAGTGATGCTATGAGCAATGGTAGCAACTACATTTCTTCATTCACAGTTCAAAAGAAAGCACCTGTCTGACTCTTCACATGGAAGGGCTTTTATGTGGTTAAAGGATTGTATTGAAATTTCATATTGGTGGCTGCTGAAATATATTGTTTGAACTTAACTGTAACCCATTGTGGATGCCTTCTGATGATGGCCAGTAGCAGCCAAAACATGTAAAAGCAAACTTTTATATTCTCCTATTAAACTTGTTACATTCAATGGAGCTTAATACTCATGGCGGGTTAGTTAGTTAGTTAGTTAGTTAGTTAGTTAGTTATTGGAGAGGGTGGGTTTTCCCATGCACTTAGACCAGTATTGGTCCATTGTGCTTCCCTCTATGATATTCTACCAGTCTCTATACCCTACCGATACTGGTGCGTGCCATCAGTCCCGACTGAGCCAGCGAGTTTGGCCTTTACTGGCTTGGCGGTATCTATGATGCTTCCCCCATCTATCAGAGGTGTTAGAGACTACTGTTGGGCGGGAAATGTCCTTGAATTTTGCTCAGTGACCTCCTTTGTAGATATGAGGTTCTTTTACGTGCCATAAAGCTACGACAGGGGACCCACGGCTTAAAGTCCCTCCCGGAGGACTTGTTCCCTGAATTTTTCTGCCCTTAAAAATTCCACGACCTCTGCCAGGTTTGAACCCGCGTACCACGAGTCATGAGGTGGGAACGTTATCTCTAGACTATGGAGGCTGCTCTCATTCATGGTTTGTCACAGGCTTCCACCACAGTGGCTGAGGTTTGATCCCAGGTCAGGTTATGTGGGATTTGTCATGAAAAATATGACACTGAAGTGGGTTTTCTCCATGTACTTCGGATTCCCCACCCGTTTCTCATTCCACCAACTGTTTTACATTCATTAATCATCCTATCATCCATACTTGTAGTCTTGATACTGACAGTATCATCAAATAATCAACTTAAAGAAAACATCAATTTTAATGTATCAAGCTGCAGAAGTTAGATTCACTCTTTAGTATATGTATCTCTTCAAATCAGCATTCTGTTATAGTTGTAGAGTATAAAAACTCTCCGACAAATTGAGGAATTGCTGTTTGGATGTCCATCCCATCTCCACCAGCCATTTTTTAAGAAAACGTTGTACATTCCTAAATTAGCATAATTGAAAGTATCAAATATTGGAGCACAGAGGAATGCTGCACTTACAATACTTGGCAGTAATTACCAGAGGAAGGGAAGATTGTGTTCATCATCAGTATAATTATTTCTCTCTCTCTCTAGCTCTACAGCCCTTGGGACCTTGGCTGATTTTTTAGTCTCTTAATCCTATACACAATCGGTAGGCCTCCTTGGATGGGGGATCAGCCCATTGCAAGGCTGATACCTACACACAGAACAACACAGACATAATAAATGCACACAGAAAGCCATGCCTTGAGTGGGATTGGAACCCACAACCCCAATATTCAAGCAGGCGAAGACAGTTCATGCCTTAGACTGCGCAGCCACTGTGACCAGCTAGCATAATTATGTTTGAATGGTGAAGAGAATATTCATACATAAGTAAATGAAGTAATTGGATGGTGGAGAAAATTACAGAATGCAGAGCTTCAGTATTTGTTTTATTCACTTAATATTGTTACAGTTATTACATCAAGAATTAAATGGTGGGATATGTAGCATACACGGTGTGTCCAGGATCCATTAGGACTAATTTGTTTAAATTTTGCCCTGCAGTGCCATCTGTTGGCGAGTTGTGGCATTAAGATTCTTGAAGTTTCAGCTGTGGCTGTCTATAATTTCAGAGTGCAAGCATTGGTGCATCATGTGTTCTGACTTTGAATGTAACAGGACTGTTCTGATGCTCTTCAGAAAATGGTGGTTGAACAGAGAGCCAACATCAAATTTTGTTTCACGTTAGGCAAAACAGCTGGAGAAGCGTACAGAATGATGAAAAGTGTGTACGGTAGTGATTGTATGAGTTGCTCGAACATTTTTGGATGGTATACTGTATTTTGTGACAGCAGGGAGGACATTGAAGTCACTCCCCATGCATCAAAAGCCAAGAACAAGTTGCACTGAAGAACATGTGAAAAAAGTGACTGAAATCCTTGCATCAGACAGATGTGTTTCTACAAGACTCATCGAGGAGCTTTTGGGAATACCAAAAAGAACTATGCATCAAATTTTGACTGAGGATTTGGGCAAATGGAAGGTTTGTACGCGGTTTATACCGCTTGCACTGTCAGGCGACGAAAAACATGCCAGAGTGGAACACTGCAAAGACATGTTATGGTTGGCCCAAAGTGATACAAAATTTACAAAATCGATTGTTACTGGTGATGAGACATGGTGTTTTCAATATGAGCCTCTCACAAAGCGGCAGAGTGCAGCGTGGTTGAGCCCAAAGAAGCTGAAACCAAAGAAAGTGCACATGCAAAAGAGTCGAGTAAAGACGCTGCTAACCGTTTTCTTCTATTCCAAAGGAATCATTCACAAGGAATTTCTGCCAGAAGGTCAAACAGTGAATTCTGATCATTATCTCGGAGTCCACAATCATTTGTGGCCGAGAATTCTTTGAATTTGACCTGAATATCGAGAGCAAGATTCCTGGTCATTCCCCCACGACAGTGCCTCACCCCACAAATCGAAGATCGTGCGCGAATTTTTGGCCAGAAAAGGGATCACAGTTCTTGATTATCCTCCGTATTCACTAGATTTTGCTCCAGCAGATTTCTTGTTCCCAAAAGTTAAGTTGGCGATGAAAGGAGACCGTCACAACACCATCCAGGACATCAAAAGGGAATGTACCGCAGTTTAAAATGCAATTCCACAAAAGGAGTACAGTGACTGTTTTCGAAAACTTTTCAATCGATTCCAGCTATGTATTGATTCAGAAGGAGACTATTTTGAATAAGAAGAGTGAAATTCTGAAAATAATTCATATGTTGTATTTTTAGTGAACACAGTCCTAACAGAACCTGGACACACTGTGTGCATGAGTATGATGAGAAATTCATTCAAAATTTGGTAGCATATCTCAAGCAAAAATATTGATTTGGAGACCTAGGCATAGGTAGACAAATAATTTTCATTTCATGCATCCTGTTGTGTTACAATATACAGTCTCTTTATTACAACTGTCACAACACAACAGATATCAAGATCAGTGCCTAGTTTCGGCTGTGCTACATGTTTCGGCTATCAACAGTCATCATCAGGCAAATACCCGGTTAACATATATACACCACTAAACTGCAGTACTAGTAAAATTGGATACAATACTATTGATTATATAGAACACTTGACGTAAAATACAATAAATCAGATTATATAAAACAGAAGTTATAGTATAAAACAAAAATAAAATTCTTAGATTAATGTTTTATATCATCGAATCAGTCGTTGGTTTTGTAATTTCTTTGTGTTCCCACGGACAAATTGGAATATTCCATATATATATATATGTGTGTGTGTGTGTGTTTTGTATATAAAATTGTATAGGAGCCTCATGATGTAGACGTAGTAAATTAATGTTAATTGTTTAGTCGGTGCCTCATCTTACAAAGTATTGTCTGTTCTGTAGGGAATGTAAACAGTGCCGAAACTAGACACTGATCTTGATATTTGTTGTGTTGTGACGGTTGTAATAAAGAGGTTATAGACAAATAATGTTGAAATGGATCTTAGGAAAATAGTGTATTTTTCCAGTTCAGGATGTATTCCAATGGCATGCTTTTAACGAACATGGTAATGAACTGTAGCATTATATAAAACTAGAGGCTTTCTTGACTTACTGAGCAACAGTCAGTTCTTCAAGATAGACCTTGCACGTTATTTACAAAACAGATGTCTAACATTGTTTTTGCAAGTTCGTCAAACAGTTATTTCCATCACTTATCCAGATCATGTCTAGCTTTGCTGCTGCTATAACGACAAGACTTAATCGTGGTTGACCTATTTGTGATAGATCCTTCATAACTAATTTAATGAACTATACAAAGTGTAGATATTACAAAACAGGCACTTGTTTTCCATAGCACATGTGTACAATGTAAGTAAAAATATGTATGCCATTGGAGGTGGGGGCATGCGGTAGCATAGTTGGTTGAGGCACTATGCTACAAGCAGGAAGGTCGCAGGTTCAATTCCTGATGAGGTCATTGGATTTTTTCAATTCACCTAATCCTTCCAGCCACTCTGTGGTCCTGGGGTCAACTCAGCCTCTTTAACAGAAATGAGTACCAGGAATATTCTTGGAATATTCTTGGGGGTAAAGGGCGGCAGGTTCATAAGGCTGCCAACCTCACGGCCATCTATAAGCCAATTGTCTAGAAAATGTGGGAGCCTCGAAGTCTCACAACCCTATGGGCCTCCACGGCCTGTTACAGGGATACCTTTACTTTTATATCATGGGATGTGTATGGAGCTCACGTGGCATGTGCTGTTCTTTCATAGCACTTTCGTATATTTGTTTTTACATCAGCTGGATGCTTTTTTTGGGAGGGGCAGGTTATCAGGAATGCTGGATGTTTCTCATCAGATATAAATGTGATGATTTCAATTTTTCAGGTGAGCAGAATGGGTACAATATTCCTGAAATGGTATCATGTCCAGACCTTCCATATTGGTTGTCTGATGAAGGGGCCCGATCTCTTCGTGAGATGAAGGATGATCGCCAGTTACCTGAACATGCGAAGCGTTTATTGTGTGATGCATACATGTGCATGTACCAGAGCCCTGATGTTATGATGTACAGATAGGAAGGTAATTCGTAACATTTAAACACTGGTTGAGTTTGTGATTTGTAAAATTCATCCTTTTATTTGATATTAAATGAAAATGGTTCTACATAAACTGTTAATACTGTATATCTTGTGAAGAAAGGAGGCTGTTGCAATTTGAGATAGAAATAAAATTCTTTATCATCAACAACAACAACAACAACAACAACAACAAAAACAACAACAAGAGTCTCCAGATTTCCTAATTTCAGTGGGCAGTGTGGAACAAGTGTCTGGTCTTCCAGTTAATATCTGAAACCAGAACATACAGCAGATTTAGTACTGGCTATATACAGGATGTGGACAAAATAATGGAAACACTAAGAAATTGAGGACTAGAATATGTTTGTGTTGACTGTATTGAAAGAACTGTAGTTGACAACATTGAATGTTCTTCCATTTGTTTACACTCTGTAGTGCTCATGACAGTGCATTAGTGATTGTGTTGATTGACAGTCTGCATGAAAGGATCGGAAAATGGGAGACTAGCATGATTTTGAAAGAGGACAGATTGTTGGTGGGCATTTAGGTGGAGCATCTGTGAAAACTGTGACATTCAGTGTATCAAAAGCATCAGTTTCTTAGGTTATATCGGCATACACCAATCATGGGAAGACAGCATCGGTGAAGAGGAGAAATGGGTGAAAATCAACATTGACAGAAAGAGATCATCATACGGATTGTTTAAAAAAATCAGAGAACTGCTGCAGCACAGGTTACAGCAGAACTGAATATTCATCTCGCGAACCTGCTTCCACAAAAACTGTCTGATGTGAGCTTCAGAAATCCAACATTCATGGTAGGGCTGCAATATCTAAACTTGATTACTGAAAGTAATGTTCAGATGCATAAACGATGGTGTCACAACCATAAAACGTGGACATCGGACAACTGGAAAAACACATGATATGGTCAGATGAGTCATCCTTCATGCTTTTCCCTGCATCAGAAAGAGTTTATGTTTGGAGAACATCCAAGGAAGCCTACAATCTGGAATGCCTGGTTTCAGCAGTGAAACAAAGTGGAGGTTATGTGATGGTTTGGGCAGCCATATCATGGTATTCTGTTGGTCCCATTGTTACCCTTCATGGCTAGATTACTCCAAGGGAGTATGTGGATAGGTTGTGTAATCAGGTGCAGGACATGATCCAGATATTTCTGAACAACAATGCAGTTTTCCAAGATGACAGTACCCCCAATCACACAGCTTGAACTGTTCAGTCATTGTTGAAGAGCATGAAGTTGAACTTCAACTTTGTCCCTGGACAGCACAATCACCAAATTTCATCATTGAACCAGTCCCATCTTACACTCTGGTCAGTTTTGGAGAATAGAGTGAGGAACAGATTCCCACCTCTTTAACATCTGTAAAGCAGGTTGAAGATGTTCTTCAAGAAGAATGGTAGAAGATTCTGCTGGAAACGTTTGAAATGTTGGTAAGAGTCCATTCCAAGAAGGATTGTGGCTATATTCAAGGCCAGAGGTGGTCCAACACCATATTAATAAGGAAACATATATAGTATCAGTAGTGTTTCCATTATTTTGTCCAACTCCTGCACTCTCCCCTTACCATAGAGCATTTATATCTCACTTATTGTACCGTATGTTCTGGAAGAAAGAAATCATATTCTTACAGTGACTTGGAATTTTACTGTAGCAGCATATAAGTAGTGGAGAATGAAAGCCTGTGATGTTGGGTCATGTCACAGATTTCATCGGTAGAGAGCATCAGTGTGACGTGAAACAAAGCGCGTGACTATATTTCACTGTAGCCAGTAATACACATTCTCATGATTTGAATTTTTTTTTTAATTGTATGTTGGAGATTTACATTTTAAGGAATTTTTGTAGGCTTGCACTTGCACTTGTTCATTCATTCACATAGGACTTTCTCGAATATAAGTAGAGAGAGGCTGCACATTGCATCATGTTTAGTTGTTGAATCTGATGTCACTGAGACTGATTGCCAGGAGACAGTATTCTCTTTCCTTAGCTGGTACATTTGGCAGCTGTAAAGACAGCTTGTGTAGATTCGAGCAGAATGATTGCCAAGGATACCTTAACAGAATTTAAGTCTTGATGGAGTGAGGTAAAGGAGCCAGGGTGGCGTAGTTGGCTCTTTCTGTACTTTACATGAAAGAAAATGTGAATGGATGGAATTAAGTTTGGAAAGGTAACTATAATGTGGCAGCTGTCAGGTTATTAGAGTTGTTAAAATGCTGGAAATGGCATGTTATGGCTCCCATTCTTCATTTGCTCTATTTCATAAACTGACTTAATTCTCACAAAATTTTTGTTCTTCTCTGCAGAAAAGAGAGGCCGGCCCCCCTGCAAAGTGACTCTTTCATGACAGCAACATTTTAGTCAGTTGTTCAATGCAGTTAACATTTTCACTGTGGAACCTTTAGATCAAATATGTTTCAGATTATACAGGTATACGAGGGGGGACCCAAAAATAACCGGAAACGACCTGTTGCGCGCGCTTTGTAGTTACGAGTTGTGCTGCTAGGTGGTGTTAGCTGGGGGTCTCCCGCGACTGTTAGTGAGCTGGCGTCAGTCTGAGTTAAGTGGTTTGTCTGTGGTGCTCTGTTGTGTGCGTTCCTGTTTCAACCCTTTGGCGATTAGTGAGATGGCCGACCAGAAGGAACAAAGAGTGTGCGTGAAATTTTGCTTTCTGTTAGGGAAAACTGCAGCCGAGACTGTTGGGATGCTTCGGCAAGCCTTTAATGATGATGCTTTGGGGAAATCACAGGTCTACGAGTGGTTTTCCCGTTTCAAATCTGGCAACATGTCAACAGAAGACATGCCACGCCCCGGGCGTCCTTCGACAGGAAGAAATGACGAAAACATTGCCAAAATCAAACGTGCAATTGATGAAGATCGTCGAAAGACCATTGACCAACTTTCTGAGGAAACGAACATCTCATGGAGCACGGTCCAGCGAATTTTAACCGAAGGTTTGCACATGAGACGGGTGTCTGCAAAATTTGTTCCTCGCTTGCTCGGAGATGACCAAAGAGAAAACCGCGTGAATGTTTGCCACGACTTGAAGAGTGAAGTGCAGTTTTCCCTAACAGAAAGCAATATTTCACGCACACTCTTTGTTCCTTCTGGTCGGCCATCTCACTAATCGCCAAAGGGTTGAAACAGGAACGCACACAACAGAGCACCACAGACAAACCACATAACTCAGACTGACGCCACCTCACTAACAGTCGCGGGAGACCCCCAGCTAACACCACCTAGCAGCACAACTTGTAACTACAAAGCATGCGCACGCAACAGGTCATTTCCGGTTATTTTTGGGTCCCCCTTCATATTAACTTACATTTTTCCATTAACTTTTCTTTTACTTTGTTTGGCAGGAATTGTAACTTCTTGTGCAACCATATGCATAGGGATCATGGAAATATGTCAGAGTGTTGCTTTTGGAATGATCCAAGACATTGTCCATTATACCAGTGAAAATTTTGCTTGCCACATCATGGATTTCTAGCTTATACTCTGAAATATCTGCTGTATTTAAATGCTGGTTATAATGTATTTTGCAAAACAGTTTCAGTCAGGAAAGATCAGTGAATAAATGAAAATGGAAGTAGATAGTGTCTAATGAACATACTACTCTTTAGCAGTGATCAAATTTCTAAGCAGTTTATTTCATTTATAAGTTTAACCTCGTCGGAAGGTTGCGGGTTCAATTTCCAATGTCACTGGATTTTTCAAGTAACCTAAACCTCCCAGCCACACTATGGCCCTGGGGTCGACTCAGCCTCTAACAGAAAGGAGTACCAGGAATCTTCATGGGGGTAAGGGTGGCTGGCCTGTAGGGCCGACAACCTCATCATCATCTGTGAGTCAATTGTCTAGAAGATGTAGGAGCCTCAACATCTCACAACCCTATGGGCCTCCACAGCCTGTTACAGGGATAGCTTTACCTTTAGCTTTATAAGTTTAATTGAAGCACAGAGTATTCAAATCCCCATTATGCTTCCTGGTTAGTACTATAATTAGGCTTAAATATATTTTGTGCATAAAACCAGAGATAATCATGCCTTCACTCTGCTTGTCAGTACTAACCAAATGAAAGCATATGTAATCTTAATACACATTGTTTCTGTTACGTGAGATTCCTACAGTCACTGCCCGTTTTGAAACTTGTTGATTTATTTTAAATATTCCGAAAGAGAATATAAGTAACTGACACCAGTACAAACCTTCAGACTATATAATATGTAATAAAATGCCCCCGTGTTCCAGGCATATTTTATTCTTCTAACATACTTAATGTGGTGAATGTATAGCTAAATGATATTCGAATACTCTGTCATTTTCCAATGTTTGGGTATTTACAGTGCTTCAATACTGTTAACACACTGATGGAACCTTTAAATATGGAAGGTTAAATTTTGCACAGAACTCACAGCATAATTGCATTATCAGAACCATGAAGAAGTACTTCAATTTTCCATAGAACATCACAATTAGCATCTCAAATGTCCGTATGTTTTTAATGTCAAAGTACATATACTGTCCAAAAATCAAATGGTAGTACAAACAAAGGGAAGAACTCATGCTTCCATATATAGGGAGGTTTGGCAGAAATTATAACAAGGTACAGCAAATAAATTCCAGGATTCAATTTTATTAGTGCATATTCTGGATGGCTCAGGAATGAGGGCTTGATTCCTGACAGAAGCATAAGATCTTTCTCTTCTCGACACTGTTCAGATTGTTTCTGGGGCCTACCCAGCCGCTGTAGTGGATGCGGTGAAATGATTGGAGCATGAAACTGGCCACTTCCATCTAGTTCTGATAGTAAGAATATGTGGATCTATACCTCCATGCTTCCTGTCTCAAGTCATGGTGCTTAATTAAGCAAGGGGACAGATGTGTACAAGACAATATCATTAAGGCCCACTTCTTATGGAAAGTAGGCAAAAACAGGAAATTTAAATCTTAGGGTGCCTCTAAAATACGTTCATAGAAACATCTAAAACGATAAACTGGAAAATGAGGAAACAAGAACGTTGAAAAAAGGAGTATGTAGATGAGTAATGAGTAATTTCTTGAATGAGAACATATTCTTCCTTAAGTCTGTCATTAAGAAACTGATGGAAGTAAGAAGTTTAGTATAGGCTGTCTAAAGTGGGTAATAGCCCAGACTTTGTGACTTGTCATGCAAAACAGTGTTGTACAGAAATGGTAAAGGACAGATTTTATGTTCACTAGCCTGTTCCAGAACTTCAGTTATCTGTCACAGGGTGCTCAAAAACATGACCAAAAAAATTTAAGTCTTCTAAACCATGAGTTTAGAGACAAATATGGAAGGGAACAGGAATGTCTGTTTTAACCAAGTGTAGAGTGCTTACTTTTAACAAGAAACTAAAGTGAATGAGAAAGTACATACTTTATTCTAAACATGCCCACTTTTTTGTGGTGCACACCAATAAATTTAGTCTGCTTTTAATTTCTAGTCATGTTAAATGTCAAAAGAGATACTTCATGTGGTACTTTTTAAAGGAAACTTGGTAATATAAACAAAATTCTTTATTACTTGAAAATTAATCTTTACACAATTACTGAATCATCAAAATACAGTACATGGTTAATACTACAATCTGAAAGGACAGTGAATTGAAGGCATAAGATAGCACATTATTTGTACATTGTAATCATTCAATCTTCAGTACTTAAGAAATGTACTGAAACCACAGGTAATTCTGAAACAAAATGCATGTAAAAATAAATCATCCATTTATAAACACGTATCACTTGAATCTACATTGTAATAACAGGAAATATGTAAATAATGCCTTCTAAACCATATTGCACCTTCCAAATATGCACCAATATGGAAAACTGATGTTAAGAAGTAACAGAACAAAATGTCATATGCCTGAACTGAACTGGCTGTGCAAATGCTGCTTTTAAGGGCTCCAATTTCTGTTTACAAACCATGTATTTTTTTTATTTTTCTTACAAGCAACTCATATGAAAAAAATGTTAATGTTTTAACATTAGTGATCTGCATTTCCTACAGCGTTAATAGCCATCTTTGCACAATCAACAAGATCTAATTTTTGTATAATAGCGTTGTGTTTAATAAAAAAATATTATAGAGGATCCTTATTAATATTTGCAACTCAACAATACTACCACTATGATCATTTTGTTAATATTATAATACTAATTGAAGCTAAATGTTCATATACTGAAATAATGTTGGGTAACAGATCAAAATGTCAGAGTTAAACTTTTGTTATAGCATAACTTTGGATGGTATGAATTATGTAATGAAATGTCAGTTTTGTGATATCACATCACTAAATTGTAAAATAAACACAATAGTTGCAATGTATATTCATTCTCTATAAAAAGGGAATGACCACTGTACTCACAGGGAGTCGCAATGCTGTTAAACACTTAATAGCTTAAGTACAGTTCCATGATATTAAAATACCAGTAGATTTGTACAGGCAGTCTCATTCCTAGAGTTATCCACTGGTGTGCAATAGATTTGGGGTCTATTCATAGGCATCGTGGTTTTTATGCTAGTAAATTCAGTTGATTATAATAAACATTTTGCAAATTTTCCTCCATTGCTTGACTGAAGAAAAGTTTGCATATTTTTTATGGAATAATGTGACAGTAAAACTCCGTTATTATGCACGTGTCAGGAGACGGGATGAAGACCTGGGTTATTGGCAACTTGCTGCATTTCATAAAATTTCCCAGATAAATATTTTTTTAGCATGGAAATTTTCGTCTATAACATATTTATCATATTTACATTTAAACACATGCCTTATTTAATCAGTGTTTTTTTTTTAATTTACCAGTATTTTCTTCTGGCATAACAGCTGATGGCATTTCTTCATCATGTACATCTCAAATGTTTTGTAAATGTAAAAGATGGAGATGATCACAATCACTGTCTTTCCATTCAATTCATCATTTCACCAGTGCTATTCAATGATTTGCTAATTTCAGGGGTCTCAAGCCCACACATTTCTTCATTTTTGCTGTCATCTTGTTATTTCAAACATGCCACACTGATCGAACTCTGGAGGGCTTTTCCATAGCGCATGTAGAGAAGCATCGGTGTCTCCTCTGCAAATCACTGATCATGTTCAAGGACATATTACCCACTCAGAGCATCCAAGTTGTTTACGAATAAAAGAATTGCAGGAAATTTTAAACGAATCTGTTTACAAATAATATACAGGGTGTTTCACGACTTTAGGGCATAACTGCAGGAGGTGATTTCTTAGGTCTTTGTGATCAAAAAAGTTCATATAAACATGTATCCGATTTTGGATGGTTACGGAGTTATGACCGTTTTAAACTCAGAATAGAAGGTAACGATTACTGACAATACACGGAACAAAATAATAAACCAGCATAATACATGATACATTTAAAGTGTGAATGTAAAGTTAACTTCGTGGAATTACCTTTAATTTGAATTTATTGGTGCTTAAAGCTGATTTTCGAAAATTCCACCACTGGCCGCAACACAGGCTGCTGCTTGGTTGTGAACCGTGCCGGACATACCAACCCACCACACCTTAGGTAGCTCTCAAGTGTCGAGATAGCGAGAACGCTCTGTCTGTAGCTGGCTAAAAATAGCGACCCGCCAGCTGACAGACGCAGTTCACGCGAGGGATTGTACGGGAATGAAAAAAGGGTCATAACTCCGTAACTACAAAATCGGACACATGTTTATATGAACTTTTTTGATCACAAAGACCTAGGAAATCACCTCATGCAGTTATGCCCTAAAGTCGTGAAACACCCTGTATATATAATAATATTAATATAATTAAGAAATTAACTCCACGTGTCACAAAATACATCACTGTGAAACATGTCTGAATGTATAAGGGGTGGGCCTTCTTGGCCCTAGCACCGCGACCACAGTGATCTATTGTGCCTATGAAACATGTTTACATATTGGAAGAGGCAATTTTAATAGATAATCCAAAAGTACAACAATACTGCTGAATATTCTTTTCAATTCGAACAGTTTCTCAAATAGTGACACTGATGCCAGGTATCTTCTCTCTGCATGACTGCTTGCGTGTTGGCAAATATTTGCATAATAAAAACAAGCAAGGCAACAAGGGTTCCAGGGCCAATACTGTGACATGAAACAGTGTTTATTCATGTAATTTACTGTTACCAAACAATATATCCACATTATGTTTGATCTCTTTTATGAAGGATATTTGGCAAGTAAAGATACAAAGTCCAGAAAATATTTGTAAAGCATTTTTTGGGGGGGAGGGCACTTTTACAACACACCTTTATCTACTTTTCAGCATAAGTCACCATAGATCACAATGCACTTAGTGTGCCTGGGAATGAGTTTTTTATTCCAGCATCGTAGAAATCTCCACCTGCTCTCTCAGCCATGAAGAACAGTTCTTAACACTTCTGGACATTGTTGATGAAGTTCAGCAATGGTTAAACATCTGTCAGCATGAATGTTTTCATCCAATTTTTGGACAATTTCATCAGTGACAATGGATGGCCTTCCACTCCTTATTTCATCGTGAACATCACTTCTTCCTGCTTAAAATTCATGACACCATTTTGCCACGTTTTGCCTGTTCATATTATATTCACCATATACAGAAACAAGCTGGCAATGAATTTCAGCAGCAGTTTCTCCTTTTGCATGAAGAAATAACATTACTGCCCAAAACTCACATTTGGCTGGATTTTGAATCAACATGGCCCTGTCATACGGTTCCTATCTCACATGGCAGCACCGCCATTTCCAAAAAAAATAAATATCCCTTGCACTTTTACTGGGCTTGTATCTTTACTTTCCAAATATCCCTCGTAACATAAGCAATAAAGGGTCTGATTCAAGTTTTGAACAATCCTGTATATTAAAGAGAATGTACATATTTTTAGAACTGTTCTAACAGCTCTTTATTTCAAATCACATTAAGAGTAACTTTTAGTCTATCATGGAACTGTCCACAGTATGATAAAAGAAACAAATTGTATACTACATAAATCTGTTTAGTTTCCTAGAATGGTGAACGTATAAGCTCAGCAAAATGTATAGATTGAAGGCCTTGAAAATTCCTCTCCAAATAATGTTATTTTACAATGCTTCAACAATCCAACATCCTCTTGTGATTCAAATGAAAATGAATTATTTACAATGCTAAAAAATTAAAACATTTGATATATGTATATGTTGGAATCATAAAAGAATCTATATTTAGTGATAAAACTATGATCAAAATGTTGACTATGACATGGTGAAGCAGAATGGTAAGGAATTAAGGCCTCCTACAAGTCTTCATCCATGTATAAGGTGGTAACACATATATGTTAATGATCTCTGCAGACCTGGCAAATGAAAAACGAAAAATAAGAAATCACATATAATGTAAATCAGGTGTTCATAGCTGTAAATTTTGTACAATTAACTGCACATTCCAGACTATTAGTTGCACTGTGTAACCGTCCAAACCTTTTAATACTCTTTAATGGACGCGTGTTCCTTTTCAGCCATTTCAATAGAGTGACTGATTTATAAAGGTGACCCATCCATTAAGAAGTTGACATGCTTTTCGCATTTATACAGGAACAACTTATTTTGTTACCTGGACCTTGGGTGACCGTTAGAGGGTCGAGGCAATTATGAAAAGGATATGTTTGTTGTCTCCCCTAAACTAAGACATAAGTGCTTTCACATGTAGGGTCCCGGGTTCAAAATCTCTGGATCTCTTCATTCTCAAAGTTAGTAATGTGATTGTCTTGTACTGATGGTATCATGATTTGGCAGTTAAAATCAGCCATTAGAAACTATTCTTCTCTGGGGAGAAAGGCCGTCTCCAAATCCTATACAGTGGATGAAGTGACGCTCCCGCAGAATAGAAGCAGAAGCACTTGGCGTTCAGAATTCATCAGAGACAGACGTATTGAACTTGGCGTTCAGAATTCATCAGAGACAGACGTATCGGACTTGGCACTTAGAATTCACCAGAGGCAGACGTCATTTACCTGCTCTCTCTAAGTTTATCTAAATTTAACAGTATTTATTTAGCTCGATTAATCTTTGGCACATTCCTCCCTACTCGCCGATAAAGTTATAGTTTGATTCTGAAATAAACAATATTGTGATTAAGCAGAAATAGAGTATTTATTTGTATCAGTGGACTAGTTTAAATGTGCAGTCTCCGCGTTGCCCCAGTTATTACCGTGGCACAACCCTGAGAAGAGTCAAAAGTGTTCTACCGAAGCGGGCAAACAAATAAATAAACATAAAGATAAATAGGCAACGGTCACGAGAAGTGGTGAGCAGCGGTTGCGAGAAGTGACGGCCGTGTGCGGTTGTAACTGACCCTTCAAAATGCAGAAATCAGGGAAAAAATTATAGTTGCCAGTACTGCATTTGGCCATGTTATAGTCTTAAGAAACAAAATTAAAGTGCAAAGTAAGAATATGTAATTTTAAATCCCTTAGCTGCTGATATAAAGTTCCAAAATGTGTAATAGTGCCATGTAAAGCATTGATGATTCCAGATTTTTACAGATTCTTTGCAAAAGTATATAAGAATATACTCACAATGGGAAGGCTATATACATCTGTCTTTCATCTCAAAAATTGTGATACAGATGAGGGTCTACACCAAATGCATCAGACAAATTTAACTGTGGTCCAATCTTTTCTTTACAATAAACAAACGCTGAAGTTTATCAGTTTTCTCCAGAACTTCTCACTGTACAAAATATTTATANGAAGCAGAAGCACTTGGCGTTCAGAATTCATCAGAGACAGACGTATTGAACTTGGCACTTAGAATTCACCAGAGGCAGACGTCATTTACCTGCTCTCTCTAAGTTTATCTAAATTTAACAGTATTTATTTGGCTCGATTAATCTTTGGCACATTACTCCCTACTCGCCGATAAAGTTATATTTGATTCTGAAATAAACAATATTGTGATTAAGCAGAAATAGAGTATTTATTTGTATCAGTGGACTAGTTTTAAATGTGCAGTCTCCGCGTTGCCCCAGTTATTACCGTGGCACAACCCTGAAAAGAGTCGAAAGTGTTCTACCGAAGCGGGCAAACAAATAAATAAACATAAAGATAAATAGGCAACGGTCACGAGAAGTGGTGAGCAGCGGTTGCGAGAAGTGACGGCCGTGTGCGGTTGTAACTGACCCTTCAAAATGCAGAAATCAGGGAAAAAATTATAGTTGCCAGTACTGCATTTGGCCATGTTATAGTCTTAAGAAACAAAATTAAAGTGCAAAGTAAGAATATGTAATTTTAAATCCCTTAGCTGCTGATATAAAGTTCAGAAATGTGTAATAGTGCCATGTAAAGCATTGATGATTCCAGATTTTTACAGATTCTTTGCAAAAGTATATAAGAATATACTCACAATGGGAAGGCTATATACATCTGTCTTTCATCTCAAAAATTGTGATACAGATGAGGGTCTACACCAAATGCATCAGACAAATTTAACTGTGGTCCAATCTTTTCTTTACAATAAACAAACGCTGAAGTTTATCAGTTTTCTCCAGAACTTCTCACTGTACAAAATATTTATAACAAAATATAGAGCTCATTAAGGTCTAAAACTATCGATTTTTTTTAACAAAATGCAAGGAAAAATAATTTCTGATTCTCAGGCAGAGTGGTATCTAGTATGAAACACCTTTCCATTCTCGTCAAATATGAAACTGGCCATAACCAACTCCTGACCTACTTTTCTTACTTCAATAACATCCATTTTCTAATCATGTTTCATATTATCTAATTTAATCCAGTTTGTAGCCTTTTCTTCTGAAGTTCAAATATTCACTTTACTCATATTTTGGCTGAAGCCACCATCTAACGTTTCTGCGATAGGTATGCTTTCCTCAGCTATTTCTGTCAACCCCTTCTCCTGCTTTTGTTATTAACAATCAAAATTTCAGTTGTTAGAAGATCAATCTTTCACTACTTTGTTTTCAGTGTTCTTGTACTCACTCATCGCTTTGAGCTCTCTCTCACAGCCCCCACCCTTCAACCCTCAAGTACGTCCTGCTGTAGTACAACTAATATTTTGTGACAAATAGTGGTCTACTTACATATACTTTTAATATGTCTCATCTTCATCTTCATCCATAGCAAAGTCACTACTAAAGCCAGACTCCAGTGGGTAGAAGGGGCTATTTAATATAACAAATATATTAGAAACTATAATAGCAATTTGCTGTACTAACTATATTAGTGTACAAACAGAAAGTTAAGTAATGATACCATCCCGGGAATATAATCATTCAGTATATTTCCCAAGTCTTGATCCACTGCAAATTGCAGTAAATCCAAATTATGATCAGATCATTGTGTACATGATATACAGCTTCATTATACCAGGTTTTAATCTTGCCAGTCATGTATGCATACATTCTCATTCTTACCAATAATTTGACTTATTGTCATCAAGCCCCCCATTTAAGGGTCTGTTATGGGCTTTCCTGTGTGAGATACACTGCACTTCCTATCACCATGAATAAACATGATGGTATATGTAAATGTAACCATAATACAAGTTTATTATAGGACTTTTGTATGTGGTGATTTGTGTCATTCATGTCTTTTTTTAATCAAAATGTCACACATACACTATCGATTTTAAACATCAAGATTCACTAAATGTTTTCAATGTGTAATGCTGACCACTGACCCAGTTCTGATCAAGAAGTGAAACGATTTCAAATTTTCTAAATGAAATTTATTTCTCAATACAGTATATTAAATTGACACAGTCTCGAAAACTCAGTTTTATTCAAAACTTCTGTATTGTATAAAATTAAATTAATTAGAAATCATTCCAGACTGAAATGATCTGTAATTATAACAATGATGCAATGTGAAGTGCTGTTTTTGTTTATTGCTGCACTGCTTGTATGTTCATTTCCTATTCTTGCAGAGCTTAACATGAGTGCAAAGAAATAATTACATATGATGTGCAAATAGTTTATGAGTAAAGATGTACAAACAAGACACAAGTGTGCAGAAATAAAAGCAAAACTGTAGAATAAACTCTCACTTATCCATTGCAGAGCATTTTAAATTAGCAGACTATAAGCTAGACAGCTCAGTTGATAAAGCCCAGTATATACCAATGGCCCTTTTCCTAGGAGTAATGACACAGCATGAAGCTGACCACTCACTTCATTAGTGCTGATATTAAGAAAGATTATGAATTTGCTCCCACATGCCTTTGAAGGCAGAGAATAGCTTATACAGTATCACTTTATTAATCTAAAAGTGTGAGAATGATGAATGTGGACTTCCTGAATTGGCTTCATTTTAAAACATAAGTTCATGATTCTGAGCATTACAGTGAGTAAACAGCATGATATGAGTTAAGAAATTGGCTATCCTGACAAATTTATGTGTGGTTTCCCTCCATCCTTTGGGGCAAGATGATCGCTTCCATATCCTTCCTAACATAATTCATAAACATTATGTAATTTCTCATCCAATTCCAGTGTAACCAATGCAACTGGTAGAGTGCCATTCAAGAAACCAAGAAACATATCATGTGATACAGGAAACTGTACTCTTTTTATAAAAACTGATGTCTTCTATGTCACTAATCTCTAGATCAAAAGATGATTCAAGGCAACTTTATGATGCCATGTCAAGGCTCCAGAAATACAACTTAGATCTAAAAAACCGTTTATGGAAAATATTTGCCCACAGTCTATCAGATGTTTCAATACAAATAATTTACTTGTCATCAGTCTCTAATAACATGCCTGTGGTGAGTGGATGACCATATTTCTGGCACATCACGTTGAGCAATTCATGTAAGTGGCAGAGAACTTTCTACATGTGAGCGAGTTCCGAGTTTTCGAAACTGAATCAAGAAAAAATATTCTTGATAGCAATTCCAGCGGGTTTTTTTTTTTTCTGAACTTCAAGAATTTTCTGATAGCTGCTTTCACTTTGCATATTGGGGGCATGTCAAAAGGCACAGATATTATATCTGCCTGAATGGAAGATGAGTTCCTTCGGATCTATAGTTATCGTCTTGAATTTGAATAATATCCATAAAAGATGTTTTTAATCTGGTTTAAGCTTTTAGCATGCCCATAGTAGAGACTGCATCTTGCACTACTGTACTATGTGAGATATGCAAGCGAGAGAAAAAATGTTTCAAGGTCAGAAGCTTCAAGATGCCACGAGGTTGCCCAGAGTACCATAAAAGTTATGAAACAAAAGCAGTACTATACCAATTTACAATATCATGAGATTCTGTGCTAACACATGTAGTGCTGGATGTAAAAGTGGCAGGACACATTAGGAAAAGAAGTATTAGCAGGAAGGGTAATAATGTTTTATAAAGCATCAAGCACCACAGTTTGTACTTAAAGAATGTGAACTTCACAACTGTGAAGTGACAAGAAAGTATATCTCCAAGGAAAATGGTTGAAGGCCAAAACAGCAGAAGCTGGAAGTCATCAATTCTGCCTGAAAAGTGTCATTTGTACAGATTCAAAGACAGCCTGGAATGTCAGTCTTGTGCAACACTGTTGCTCAACAAGAGGCTGAAACTGTGTGTCCCCATCAGGATGATGTGTACATGATGCAGAGGAAGAGATCTTTGTCGCAAAGGTCTTCACTTTGCAAGAAGTTGCCACCATACTCCAATGCATTGTTCATAACATGCCAGCATATTTCATTATACCATTCAGGTACACCATCAATGATGTAGGTACAAAATCTGTTGTCATAAAGACATCGGGCCATGAAGTGTCATGAGTGACTGAGCTGGCAGAAAGCATGACACTAACACCATGTGTCAGTGAATTGAAATGACTGTGTCCTTTCTGTAAGAATCTATGGGGCTAGTAATCATGTGTAACTAAAGGATGGAAGACTGGTTACAAGTTGTCTGGAATAGGAGACTGAGAGTATGTTTGAGAAAACAAGAAATGCTTGTGTTGGATGTATGTAGGTAAGTCAGTAAGTTACAAATGGATATAGAACTTAAACAAATAAGAGTACTGATTTGAAAAATGCTTTCATTTTTCTCAACATGAACTCGCTGTACATTGAGGCACTTGCCCCATCATTTCACAAGCCCCTGAAAACCAGCAGCATAAAATTCTTTGGGCTGCTGCCACCAGGCGGTGTCTGGGATCACGAAGGCATACTGCTCACCGCATTCCAGCCTCAAGGACAAACCGTAAATGCTGACTCCTGCTGTAACATCCTCAGGAAACTTCGTAAGGCCATTCAACGGAAGCGACCAGGACTCCTCACCAAAGGCGTGTTGCTCTTGCATGACAATGCGCTTCCCCATACTGCCAACAAGACAAATGAGATGCTGCAAAATTTCAAGTGGGAAAGTCCTCGAGCATCCTCCGTATAGCCCCGACCTTGCTCCAAGCAACTTCCGTTTGTTTGGCCCTCTTAAACATCATCTTTCAGCTGAACATTTTCCCGACAATGAAGCTGTAGAAAGGGAAGACACCGCCTGGTTCTGACAGCAGCCCAAAGAATTTTATGCTGCTGGTTTTCAGGAGCTTATGAAACGATGGGACAAGTGCTTCTATGTACACGGAGATTATGTTGAGAAATAAAAGCATTTTTCAAACCAGTACTCTTATTTAAGTTCTATATCCATTTGTAACTTACTTATTGACTTACCCTCATATTTGAAGGTTACTGAATTCTAGATGCCTGAAATGTGATTCACCCACTGACTTCTGGCCCTGCAGTCATATCTGGAGGGATGAATTTAAGCTACATGTTCTGATGATCATTTGAAAACAGTTGTATTCCAAATGGATTATTGTAGAGGAACACGTTCAGACACCACAGTGACAATAAACCAAGTGTAAAACCACTATGCCTCTGAAATCAAGACACTGGCAACAGATCTCACCGGAAGTGGTCAGATTATGTAAGAAATGCTGTATATCTGATGAAGTGGATGGAATGGAGGATGAGGAAGAAGTGCAGTGTGCTGGCAATGAACGTGAGACAAGATAGGAATTGTGAATATATTGAAACTGTTATGGTGAACAGAGACTGGTAAAGCTGAATAAAGGCTAGTGACTTCAAGAAGGAAACTAACTCAATAAATTCCATGTATAATACGGTTTTTTAATATTTATTTTGTCTCATAAGTTTACAATAAGATTATGAAATTCGTTCATAAGATTTCTTTCTCTGTGCAGACATGCTTCCTAGTGCACGGACATCTTGTACTCAGGGAAATATGATAAGTGTACTGTAGAAAAGGTAGCTAGTCTTATAAATCATTTCATTGCAGTGAAGAAACTGGTCTATTACAGAAAATTCTCATTTGCATCTCGATTATCAGAAGTTTCCAAAATTCTCATCTTGAACTGAAAGTCATTCTCACACTTGCCTAGAATTTTCCATTCTTTTACACAATACTCTTGTCTTAAAATTATAAATATTTCTCTCTGCATTGAAACCTCTTGAAAATTTTAATTCCATTGTCGTTTGATTAAAGAATTTGTCTAATTTGGTATCAATGAGGTTTTCCTATAATCTCTTTAATATGTAGGTGAGGATTATGTTAAAATAAAAGGATAGTAACTCCATGCTTCTTACATTAGTTCATACTTACTTAATAGCTCTGCAAGTGAAAAATACTATACGTTTCATCTTCTTATTATAAAAGAAATAATTAAAGGACCAAAGGCACCCGTCTTCACCAAATGGATCTGATGCAAGATCGGGATTGTAACTGAAAATACAAGGATTTTCCATAAGTTACAAGTTTCTACACATTCTACAGGTATGAGGAGTTCTTTGTGATTTTGCATCCCCACTAATCTACAGATTCAACTATTCCAGATATTAATCTACTGTAGACAAAACTAAGAAACAATGCAGATATTGAGCTTTACAGAGACAATTTTCTTTCCTTGTATTTTGTTAAAAATACATCATAATGAAAAATGTTTCAAATGAACATTATACACATTAATGAGACCTACATTTTGTCATATACTATTTTTTAGGGTCAACCACTTTTGAGAAATCAGAGTTTGACCTTTATTTCATATAAAATAATTACAGCAGACCAGTACTGACAAATCTGAAATTTGTCAAACAATCTTTGTTGCAGTCCCCAACACAAATTTTCATAAAAATCCACAAAGTAGTTTGGAGGTGAAACAGGGATGGACAGGCATGGCCTACAAATTTTTGTTGTTGCTGTTGCAGTTTGTGTACTGCAGCCACAAAAACATTATACTAACCTGTAGATGTCACAATCATTCATAGAGATTTCATCATCAACAGCAGCCCAGAGCTGGGCTCGCATTGCACGATACTGTTCACCAGCTGTGGCACTCAAGTTGCTGTCTACGGTGTTCATCACCCACTGTTGAACATCGTCAGCATTATATGTCACCTCTTACTAATTCCAAGAATGACATCATGCTCAAATATTACTACATGATTAAATTTAAGGTAACATTGGTAACTAATTAATTAAAGACATAGTTCAAACAAAGGAGATACAGATAATATATGAGGGTTGGAACTTTAATAGGGGCAACACTGCTGTAAAGACGCCATGAAACGGAACCAAATAATGTCACTTATACCACACATTAGTTACATAGCTACCTTACATCAGAGCAAATGGACTCTCCCTTCCCACATCGCGCACATGCGCAGTGACGAGAAGAACAGAGCCTTGTGTTAGCTGGCGGTGTAATATAGTGTTGTCACGATGTTTTCAAAACAGGAACAACGGAGTTGGATAAAGATTGAATGTGCCAGAGGCCATACAGCATGACAGTGTCATCAAGATCTTCAAGAGACTTGCGGGGAATCTACATTGCCTTACAGAACAGTGGCAAGGTGGGTAAAAGTAGTGACAGCGCCCGCTGATGTTACGTCACCGCTGGCAGGGGAGGGGATGTCCTCCATAGCGCAATACGTCATACTAATGAGGGACGCCAAAATGTGGTGTCGGCCAGGTCATCTTAGTGTCAGTGAAGAAGTGTATGCTCTTTCCACGTTACTGGAGAGTGATCGACACCATATGATTCATGAGCTGGCCCAAGAGACAGGATTAGCACATACGACTGTGCTTCACATTCTGAAAGAACGCCTGGGCATGAGAAAAACTGCATCACAATGGGTTCCACATGATTTGACGGAAATGCAGAAATGGCTACGATACGACGCTGCTCGTAACCACTTGGAGCGCTATGGGCTCAAAGGAGAGGCTTTCTTACACCATATCATTATGCTGGATGAGACATGGGCGAAATCATACGAGCCACAAATGAAACACCAATCGAACGAATGGCATCATTATGGTTTACCACAAAAATCCAAAGTTCATCAGAACCCCAGCAATGTGAAAGTTATGGTGATTCTCGTGTATGACTGTGATTGTGCTATCCTAATGCATACCGTTCCCCAACAGCAGACCGTCAATGCGCAGTATTACTGTTCATTTTTGGAACACAACCTGCAACCACCTTTGAAAAAGAAGCAGCGACACTTTCTGCAGAACCCACCCATCATTTTGCAGGACAATGCTTGGCCGGATGCAGCGCAAGCTGTGGCTGATTTGTTCAATCAGTGGGGCTGGGAAGTGCTGTACCATCTGCCATACTCCCCGGACTTAAGCCCTTGTGACTTTGACTTGATTCCTAAGATGAAGGAACCACTTTGTGGCATTCACTTCAGAACTGTTCCAGAGATTCTTCAGGCAGCAGACCGCTCCATTTGAACTATCAACACAACAGGCACTGCTAAAAGTATCCTATGACTTCCACATCGCTGGCAACAGGTTGTACACAATGCTGGTGACTACATTGAAGGACAGTAAAACTTTGAAATATGCATCTATTTTGTATCAGTTGTAAATAAATAGTTGCCACTATTAAAGTTCCAACCCTCATAACAAACACAACTCTTTCTATCATCTCTTCACATGTCCAATTTTTCCCACATTAGATTTACAGAAGTACCTCGACTTACAATGAGTGCAGTTTGTCTTTAAATTACAAATGTAAAAGCAGATTCTGTCCCTGAGTAATTCTAAGCTGGATTCTGGTAGTGACTGAACATCAACCTTCTTAAACAAGTGGGCAAGACATTCTCACAAACTTAAAGATATGATCAGGAATGTCGTAAGACAAGGCCACATGGTACAAGTGTTTCAAGAAAACTGACTGACAATCATTATAAGATGACTGCCAACAGGAGCTCATAATAATGAGATCACTATAGTGATCTCCCAACTGAGAATGTATTTTTGGAACAAGGTGTTATAAATCAGAATACCTGAATATTTGTGTACTATAAACAGCAGTTCTCTCAATCAGTGATTATTTCAGCTGGTACACATACCTGTAAACTTATGTATACTGGCACATCTGTTGATACATTGTATTACTGACCTTGAGGGTAATACTGAGTGTGAGAATACTAGGAGGCATGTTAAAAAAAGGTGCTACTCATAATAACTAGAGAATTTGTGATAAGAAAAACATAAATATCTCTTGTTAAATCCAAGGACACTACTTTAATTTCCTTTATCATTCTCTTTTGTCTGCTGTAGTCACCTTGTTCTACATGCTTTTTACATCTGGTTTAACTCTTAGGTACTTTGTGAGGGCAAAAGGATTCCATAGGTAAAAATATTTTCAAAACACTGTCCCAGGTTTTATCCACTGAAATTTTAATATATTTATAAATGCATGCACTATAT
Organism: Cryptotermes secundus; assembly: GCF_002891405.2. Taxonomy (NCBI): domain Eukaryota; kingdom Metazoa; phylum Arthropoda; class Insecta; order Blattodea; family Kalotermitidae; genus Cryptotermes; species Cryptotermes secundus. The sequence goes on along the minus strand of NW_019719379.1, from coordinate 470,438 downwards.
TAACAATCTTGCATCCAATTAATACACTGGTATCGTACATCACATTTACAAAATAGTATTACACTGCACAACTGTAGTAATCTGTGCTCACAATGACAGCTGTCTAATATTGAGGGCTGTAGTGATATATGCCACACCAATGCATGGGTATCAATCCATGTGCGTGCACACACAGAGTGGAGGGCATGTCATAACTTGAGCGTTTAGTCACCAGCTTTTCACCATGGATGCCGAGGTTAAATCCCAGGGTAGTCCATGTGGGGTTTCTAGTAGACAAAACAGCATTGGCAAAGGACTTTTTCATGCACTGCAGTTTTCCCCTGCCAATTATCATCATCCTCCAGTGCTCCATACTCATCAATCATCAGGTTCTGGTACCAGAGGCCCATTTGGGGCTCACAGTACCACCAAACTCTTGTCTCACCCCACTCTACAGGTACAGAAGAATGGAAAGACTAATATGAGCTTTATTTACAGGTGTTATTTTTATTCAAAGCTTTACATACCTGCAGGCTGGGCTCCTTACTGAATTCATGACTTTTTGCATCAGAGAAGTCATAGTCAGGGTGAAATGCTGCATTAAGTGTGGCAATGAGGTAGAATAATGTCTTACGGCTGATGGTGTCACACAGTGGGCCATCCTCATCACCAGAAACACTCTGACTGTAAACAAATGAAACTGCATTAACTGGATACAAGAGAAAAGGTAATGAAACCGACATGTCATAAGTCAGCCACATGCACTGCACTATCCCAGTACTAACCAGATTTATCTAACGGGGTAGTCATTTAAGAAACATGAACTGCATAGATAAACTTGTTTTTCACCTGTTGTTACGCAGAACACCGTAAACAGTTGTTCCATGACTTAGTAAAAGCTGCAAACCACATGCTGTCACATAATGGGGATAATGAGAGCTCATTTCTTTTCCCATGTGTCAGGAAAAAGACGGGCTAAAATGAACTCTAGTATCAAATAGTTTCAATGCTTTCAAATAGTTCAATTACAAAGGGAACTTCTTTAAAAGAACACATGTGTGTGGCAGATTGAGTTTTCGGGCCATTTTAATGTAATTCAGCTCCCTATTTCAAGACCACCCCTATGCCTGACAAGTGGTCATGCCTGGTCTTTACCAAATCCCCCTCTAAAAAACCATCTCACAACAGAAATTCCTGTCCTTGACCTCTGGGGTCACCTGTGCTATGAAGAACAATGCAGGTTACATATCTAAGACCACCCCTCCCCCTGTATGCCCACCAATGGATTAGTGCTCCCAGCTATGCGTCTCTATATACAAGGTGTGTCCCAAAAGTCATGAAATATATTTCTTTCCCGCGATCCTACTGGTCGGAGTGTGCTGGAACCGGTTGGGTTGGGGGGGGCCTTTAGCTTCACAGCGCGCCCAAGGTCAGTCTGCTCGAGCATCGGAGGCGTCAGTATCGCTGAGTTAGTGCACCTGTGTTTTGTGACCACATCACGGCGCGCGATGGTGGATACTTTCGAACAACGTTGGGCGGTCAAGTTCTGCACAAAGCTCAACAAAAAAGCTGCCAAAACTCACGAACTGCTTAAGCAAGCCTACGGGGAGTCTGCTCTATCATATGGCACACCTTGGCTTCTGCGAAACTGAAGAAGGCGAAGATGAGCAAATCCAAAGTGAAAACAATGCTCATCTTTTTTGATGCCAAGGGTGTGGTCCACAAAGAGTTTTTACCCCAAGGACAGACCGTCAATGCTCCCTACTACGTGGATGTTCTAGAAAGATTAAGGAAAAGGGTCAT
>NW_019719379.1:419060-468587 GCF_002891405.2 Cryptotermes secundus | reverse complement strand
TGAAGAATATTAACACTTTGTACCAATATCATCAATAAATTTAAAATTTACATATATATATATATATATATATATTTCATGACTTTTGGGACACACCTTGTACATTTTTATTTAGTTATTAATAATTTACACATTGCATCTGCTGTTTATGTAAAGTAATATGAAATGCAATAAATTCATGCAATACAGGTAAACCCCAACTTACGAACATAACATGGTCTTTAAATGTGTCTGTAAGTTCTTCCATAAAGCTCTCAAAAAAGGGTCAAGCAATATCAATGGCATACCATTCCGAATTAATAGAGTTTTTCAAATAATATGGGCTCTACTACCATTGCAGCAGTAACTGCACAATGCACACCATCTTATGTTTGGGAAAGAATACTTCTAAACCCAATACTGCTCCAATAGCTATTGTTCTGAGCATCGATACACCCACTCTGGTGGACTCGAACCCCATCAGTAAAAAATGCAAGTTTTGTGGTATATTAATACAATTATCATATTTCTGGACATTACCCATTGTCTTGTTTTTATTTAAAACACACATTTCAGGGAATGGGCTGTCTTTCTTCAGGTGGAACCTAGTCCCTAAGTCCAGAGACAGGGACTAGATCTATCAATTGGGCCCAAATGAGTAGGTTCCCCCTGAAGATGGAATCCAGTCTCCAAAATATTGTGTTTTAAATAAAAACAGAAGAATGGATAATGTCCAGAGACAAAATAACTGTGTTCTCTCAAAATTACCTTTCTCAATTACTTGATCTGTCTAATTTTATACGGCAGTAAACATAACTTTTTATTTGCTCTGTATGCAGTAATCAAAATCTTTTCCTGCTGAGTTAACTGGGTCAGGGATTTGTGAGGCAAATGACCTTGCTCCAAGTGATTTTCACTTCTCTACACACTTGAAGCACTTTTTGGGAGGCACATGCATGGGTAGCAATGAAGAAGTGAAGAAGACTGTTTAAGACTGCTTAAATGGACTGGTGGCAGATTTCTACAATGCAGGCATACAGAAACTTGACATATTTATAGAATATGACAAGTGCCTGAATCTTCTTGGGGATTATGTAGAAAAATGATTAAATGATGTGAAATATTTTGTTTTAATTTTATTAATTTATTTTTTTAATTACCAAATGGTCTTTACATTTGGATGACCTCTGTATATACTGTACATAGTGTGTCCAAGAAAGAAAGGTCAGTATTCTGGGAGGTCACAGTATCAGTCATGCAAAAAAAGTGTATATGTATGCGTCCTATTCCGAAAGGTTTCCAAGGTATAGCTATTTCACTGTACAGTTCCAAAATTGTTGATATGAAAGAGATATTACATAGTGTTTCTAATATCAGTATTTATTGTTCAAGTGACAATGTTGGTACAGTTTACCTAGTATGATACATTTTCAAAAATTTCCCCATTAACATCAATGCACTCTGCAACTTGTGTGTTGCTACTATTACTGTACAGTGAAATAGCTCTAACTCGGAAACTCTTTGGAATAGGACACATTTACATGCACACTTCTTTGTTTAGAATGGCAAATTCTAAGACCTCCCAAAATATTGAACTTTCCTCCTGGGACATCCTGTATATAATTTACATACTAAATTATAATTATTTTACTTAGTGTATTTAATGATACTGTCAGTAGCTCACACTACAGAGCACTGAATGGTAGGGTGCTCAGTAAACACCCAAGTGGAAAGGCTGTGGAAGAAAGCAGCAGTGACATAATTTGAGATATTATTTCATTTCCCTGAAGGAACTAAAAAGTTAGGGTATCTGGTCTTTGGGCCAAGATTTGAACCTGGACTCTCCAAATATAAAGCAATCAGAAATCTATACTATATGGTTCTAAGAGGATTTATTCACTTTCTCAGTACATTTACTGTATTTATTTTACGTTCATGTGATCTTTAATTCAACCCATTTGTAAGTGTGACAGTAACTTTCTCAAATCATTCACAGCATACTATTTTCAATGGATCCATTTCACTCTAGAAAAACTATGCAGCATTTTGACAAAAATGGGTATAATGAACAATGCAAGAACAAATCTCACATTCAGTCATGTGTTTTGTACTGAATGTCAATACAATACAATAACTGAAAAACTTGCACAATATTAGACACATAAATTCCACTTTTCTGCAAGTATATACCTGTACTGACACCTTCCAGGTGAAACTCCCAAAGCAGTTTGTGGTGGGGACAGGGCTTGCAGATCATGTGGTGTTACTCCCTGTTCTGAATTAAATCGCTTGTAAAGCTGTTTGTCATTGCCAGCCATTTTGCAGGAGTAGCTTTCAATTCTAAAACATTTCGGAATAAAAATTCATGAAAAAAATACATTCATATTGTCCTTCTCACTTTACTGTTATGAATTAAAACCTTACCTTCCAAATATTTTACTGTCGCCTGTTTTTATAGAGAGGGCGCTATTAATAGCTTCAAAACGTGTACTTTCTAAAAGCTTCATCCTCAAATGTTGTAATTTTAATACAGCAGTTAATATAATCGATGCTTATTTAGCTTTCACTGGACCACTATTAATGGTCAATCAGCTTTGTAAGAATTAAAGCTTTTGTTAAGCTAAAAGCTGTCAAATTGTCGCAAATGCTTGTATCAAAATTAATAACTTATACTGAGTAAACCTGTTTGACAGTTTATGGCTGAAAAGTTTCTGAACATTCTATTTGGATGTCGGAAAAATCCTTTTCGCCTTGAATGTACGGGGATGAAAGCAGGATTCATTAGCGATATTTCTTTATACACTTCCTCTTCAATTGTTTGGACTGGGCACATTACAAACAAAGCCTGATATGCTTAAGTTCTTCCCAACAATGAGAAACAAAGCTCAAGAATAGGTGTTTATAAACACTGCAGTTAGACAAACAGCGTCCTAAACAAGTCCTTTCGACTTGAAGGTCGCGTGAGAATCACTTTTCACGGCTTAACAGCATCAAATTATCACAAGACACAAGTGTAAATCAACAGTCACAACATTGCATAATATTATACATAATTTCGCGTATTTATGGCAATTTCCCAAGACTATAACAAAACTTTATATTTTGACAATGACAGAACTCTGCTCCCTCCTATCCAACTTTTTTTTAGACACCCAGCTAATGACAGTGTCACCAACTACAAACCTTCACACAGTCTGCGTGTTATTAGAATCGGTAAAAGACTGTGAGAATCATTTATTTATGTAAAGCAAAATGTGTGTTGAAACATCTATAAGGTACAAACGTGATAATAACGTTAACACCTAGTAATTTAGTGTTAGGTACAATTACTGAATAAATTCGGTGCATTTTGTCATACTGTTGTTGCTGTTGGTAACAATACTAGACTTTGAATGAGAAAGTATAAAAAGGGAACATGTACAATGGTGGAAAGACGGACATGTTTCCTTTTCCAATTAATCGATTTCCTTGAATAACGTATGGAAGGGGAGGCTAGGTAGCGATTACGCATTTAGCAACAGCATCAGGGACAGCAGGGACTGGTATTACATAGCATAACAGCCATAACAGTAGAGCCAGCGTAGTACGTATGTAGGACTGGGCGTGAGATGTGTTGTCTGTGTGGGCAGTGTGCCAGCAGCAGGAGGAGGCTTATGAATTGTAATGTTTGGAAAGTGGACGAGTTTCAGAAAATGTGGTAAATGAAAATATAAATTATACCAAAGTTTTAAGTGCGACATGCGATACCTTTTTACTTATATTTTTTAACGTGACATAAATGGGTACAGAATTTACGCAGGTTAAGATCATAGCGAGTCACGTAAATTTAATTGGCAAGGCCTCAGGTGTTGTGAAATTAAAATGTATTCAAATCTATACGTTGCCTAATTCCGACACATGAAATGCAGCTCTGTCTAGTATGGCTAATTCTTAAAAAAAAACATACATCTGTGGCATGAGAGTATTCAAAACAGTAAGGAAAGGAAAACGTTAAAATAACAAGGAGGAAGCCTCTACCAAATGATACCCAAATTAAATAAGGCATCCTATATAATTAGAGTATTAAAACCTCTTTTATCCTTGGAGTGCCTAAAAACTGTTTATTTCTCCCTAGTTCATTCAATAATATCTTACGGCATAATATTTTGGGGGAGTTCGGCTCATGCAAAAATCATATTTCAAATACAGAAAAGAATAATAAGAATTATTACCAATTCGCGTAATATAGATTCGTGCCGTAATTTATTTAAGGAGTTACATATTCTGCCACTTCAGTCTCAATATATATTTTCTTTACTTATGCTGGTTGTCAAGAATAGAGATTGCTATATAACAAACTCTGATGTCCACACACGTAATACCAGATTTAATCATGACTTGCATCTTCCAGTGGTAAACTTAACGATATTTCAGAAAGGTGGATGGTATTCTGGTATCAAACTTTATAACCACCTCCCTCCAGAGCTTAAACAATTATCTTATGACATTCCTGGATTTAAAGTGGCGTTAAAGAAGTTTCTTATCACCAGTTCTTTTTATACTGTTGAAGAATACTACTGCTGGAATAAAGATTGATACCTCATGTATATATAGTAAACACTGTTGCCTATTGCTAGGATGCAACGGAATATGGAATAAAATACTCAGGAAAAAGGTGCTATCACTGCTGTAATATAGGTGTATCATATATTAAGAAAATAGATTTTATATTACTATATTAAGAGGCTTGGCGGTCTTTTAATCATGTATGTAATTTTAAATGTTATTTTGATTTATGAATGTATTATGGTACAGTAGTTTTGTTGTATTTTGACGATGATGAATGTCTGATTATGTATGTATATTTATATGTTATATTGTATTATTGACTTGTTCTGTATCTGAGGCAGATGCCTCTATGGATTTTTTTGGAACTGTAAATAAATGACATGACATGACCCCATAAACATCACTAGATGATTAAGAATGCCAGTCACACTCCTTGGTATATTACATGCACTGCTGATACACTGTGGAATGGGCACTCTATTAAAAAAAAAAAAAAGAAGAAGACAAATGTCTAAATGTCACTTTTTTATTAGTTTTATACCAGTTCTCTATATGTTACAGGTTCTGGGTATGGTAAAACCACTGAGAATGGATACCTGGTTGCTTCGTCCTCCCATTTTGGTTGGGGAAAGAATTGTGTGGCTTGGTAGTGGAAGTGGTTTGCCACAATGTGGCATTGTTCGCTGGATAGGCAAATTGCCAGAGATGGGTTCTGACTGGACTGTTGGTGTGGAGTTGGTAGGTTTATTTATTATTTTTGCTTTATCTAACAATGCTTTGAGTAGTGCAGACTTTATAGTGTTGAATGATAGGATGTTATGTGAAAATTGGATTGGAAAGGTTTTGGAAGAAAGTGGCTGTAGCTTAATGTGAGGACTATCATGGAATTTGCATGGAGAGACTAAAGAAAGTTGTCAGAAATCTCAGTCAGGATGGGCAGTTTCTAAGTTATGATTTGAACCTGGAATCTTCTGTGTATATAGAACAAGTGCTAACCACTTGATCACAATGCTTGGTCTGGTGGGTGTAATATATATACTTTACGTTGTTATTATTTTGAAAATTGGCATTTTTTCTTGTGGCAGAGTGAGACTGAGTCCCTTGGTAACTGGTCTCTAAGCATGCCCATTATACCAGCCCCCAGATGCATAAGGGGAATTATAACTGATAGAGGGAAGTCAAAGTATTTGAAGAAAATAAGTCCTCAGTGCCACTGTGACTGCTACAAGTCCCAAATGGACTGCCCTGTGATTCAGTTCAGGCCTCTGGAATGAGACACCAGCAGTAACCACCTGCGCTGTGGAACAGCCCTGACAGCTGTATAGTCAGAGAAATATAGTATACAGGTGTCACTGTGCAACTGAAAACACATTCCATTTTTTGGAATCAATTGAAAATTCTTGTAACAGCACTGTGATTTGAGCCCATTCTTGGTGATTCTGGATAATCTGATGAATCAGACATTCATGACCTAACATATGTCAGTACCACCCAAACCTTTCCATCCTTGCTTAACTTGTAATCCAAAACAAAACTTAATATTTCTGTGGTGCATAGGTTACAAAATGCCAAGAATGCATATATGTGTCCACATGCACATGGATGTGTGTACACTCTTGCATGTGCATTAGTGAGAGTGAGTGAGTGAGCAAGTGAGCAGGTGCACATATTGTTAGATACCCATCATGAAAGCTCATGTGGTACACGTGATAGGCTGGGTAGACCCCAGAAATGGTCTGGACATTGCAGAAAAGAGAAAAATATACAGCACATGCCAGAAACCAAACTGTGATTCCCCTCTCATTAGGCCTATAGCCAAATTTCCATACCATATGAGCTTTCTGAGCTTCCTCATACTTATAAATTTGTTCCTGTGCTTATTACTTAAGGACTACACCATGAAGGTGTGGGGGGAAAGTATGCATGTATAGATCCACATTTTGTTGACCTCACCGCTAGTTGGAGGTGATTGGTAAGCTTCACGCCCCAGCCACTTTACTGTCAGGGAAAGAGCACCTGATACCCATTGGATAGGGTGGGCCCCAAGGCTGGTCTGGACTACATGTAGAAGAGAAAGTTCTTGACTCCTCTGTAACTTGAACTCTGACCTCTCAGTCGCCCAGCCCATAGCCAGTTGCTATACTGACTACACTATCCTGGTTCCCCCTGTCATGATTATATTGAATATAAATTATAAAGAACAGAAATTCATAGTCTAGCATCCACTTTACAGAGAGGTAATTGCTACTGAAGTGTCTCATACAGGATGCCTAGAAGTGGGTGTGTCAGACTTCATACTTTGTCATATCAATTGCTAAACCAAAGTTGGAATGGTAAATAACATAAATTATAACTTCCAAGATCCTGTTCAGAACTTTGAGTCTTTGCTACAAGGTACACAAATATTTGTGTGGAGGAAATTTGTCTTCTAAACCATGAGTAATGAATACAAATGGAAAGAAACAAAAATGATTTTTACATACCAGTTACATAAAGAATAAGGAAATGTTTAACCTTTGTATTAGACCCAAAGCATGTATGAGTAATATTCCAAGATTTTTGTTTTGTGTTCCATAATAAGGAAGAAAATTGTTTCGTTTGTATTAATGGTAATATGGTTCTTAAATGTGAAGAACTGAAGTATATTCTGAAAGGCATGAGAAAAAAGTTATAAAAAACAGAATTGCTAAAATTCATATCTGTTAGTTTTCCTGTTGACTTTCAGTGACAACTTTGGCAGTATATCGAAAATATATTACTCGCTCATTCACCTTTGGGGAGCACGCAGTAGCGTAGTGGTTGAGGTGCTATGCTACAAGCTGGAAGGTTGTGGGTTCACATCCTGCTGAGTTCATTGGATCTTTTTCAGTTGACCTAATTCTTCCAGCCGCACTAGACCCTGGGGTTTACTCAGCCTCTAACAGAAATGAGTACCAGGAATTAATTAAATAATTTTCCTGGGGAGTAAAATGTGGCCGGCGCGTAAGGCTGACAACCTTACCGCCATCTTTGAGCCGATTGTCTAGATAATGTGGGACCCTCAACGTCTCACAACCCTATGGGCCTTCACAAGGATAGCTTTACTTTACATTCACCTCTGTCTTTAATGAAACTTAAAAATGTTCACGGTCTCTCTTTAATTTGTAATAACATTAAAGCCACATCAACTGCTACATGTTTCAGTCTCACTTGGCCATCTTCACGCAGTTGTTTACTTTTTGAAACAATCTCACTGCACACACTCTCTCTCATTCAGTTCCGCTTTATTTTCCTTTTGCAGCATCCATGGTTGTGCCCCCTGCATGTATGTTGTCTAGTGATAACATGCAAACATGGAGCCATACCTTCACTCCCCCACACATTTTCATGGCATAGTGCCTAATTCCTTAATTAATTAATTAAGCACAGGGACAACCTTACCAAAGAAGCTTTGGATGGGCTTGGAGACTTCAAATTAGGAGGGCAAATTATTCAAAGTGTGAAATATGCAGATGACCTTGTGTAAATGGCTAAGGAAGAAACTGTGCTACAGAGTATGATTGATAGACTAATCAAAATTGGAAGGTGTTATGGCATGGAAATGAATGCAGATGACCTTGTGTAAATGGCTAAGGAAGAAACTATGCTACAGAGTATGATTGATAGACTAATCAAAATTGGAAGGTGTTATGGCATGGAAATGAATGCAGATGACCTTGTGTAAATGGCTAAGGAAGAAACTATNTGAGAAAGAAACTAGTGAAATGCTACATTTGGAGCATTGCTTTGTATGGGGCTGAAACTTGGACACTTAGGGCAGTAGATCAGAAACACATGGAAAGCTTCGTAATGTGGAGTTGGAGAAGGCTGGAGAAGATCAGTTGGACCGATTATGTGAGAAATGAAGAAGTGTTATTTAGAGTCGGTGAGCAGAGGAATATCCTACACGAAATAAGAAAACGGAAGGCTAATTGGATTGGTATTATCTTACGCGGTAACTGCCTTCTAAGAGAAGTTATTGAAGGAAAGATATAGGGGCGGATAGAAGTGACCAGAAGACGAGGAAGAAGAAGACGTAGGAAGATGCTGGATGACCTTGGGGACAGAAGAGGATATTTTCATTTGAAGGAGAAAGCTCTAGATCGCATCAAGTGGAGGAACTGTTTTGGAATAGACTGTGCACCTGTCATCTTGACAGATTGCAGATGAATGAATGAATGACAGCCTTACCTTTACCTTTTAGTACCATGGTTAGTTTTTTCTATTACTTTTGGTTCTTCTGCATTACATTGGTCATCCAAATATCAGTAAATACTAAAAGGAATTAATTTTTGGCTATCTTTTCAGGATAATCCTTTACCATATGGAGGCATAGATGGTACTTGGGGAAGCAGGCAGCTCTTCACATGTGAACCTAAACATGGCCTGCTTGTTCCAGTTACAAAAACCATCAAGGAATGTGACTTGTACCAGTGGTCAAAAGAAAACATAGGTAAGCTGGGTGTGTTTCAGCTTTGGTAAATTTTATTTGATTATTCATATTGATATGTTTATTTGTTTTGTCATTTCAAGGACTAATAGTTGATATATCAGCAGTGAAATCTTTAGTTTCTGGTTGTATGCATCAATGTTGTGAGGCAGTTAATGCAAAAGACTTGTCATTCCATCCTCATAAAGCTTATCATATAAATAATAGTGATAGTAGTAAAAAACATTTTTGCCGGTGAAAAAGGTACAACAGTTCTTTCCATAACCCTTTCACATTTGAGTATTTATGTAGTATGGAGACCCAATCAGGTTGAATATTTTCACTGTATACATAAGTTTCTGAATGGATTTGGTTGTACTTCATCACAATTTGATCCGAAAGATGGTATAAGCTTCAGGTTTTTATCATTTGTCAATATTGTGATGTAATGGGTGAAAGCCAGAATAGCAGAGTGAGAAGTGGGCCATTGCTGTGTAGTGACCAATAAACAACAATGTGACTCAGTGTTTTCTATGTGGTCTGCGCCATTTTCTATGCTGTCCATCACAGGATAATATTACGAGGACCAAGCCAGTGAGTTTCATTTGTGTCACATGTGAGATAGTCACCAGCTGATAAGGACATGAGCATGGAAACTGAAGAATCTCCATTGTCAAAAGCCATTACCAAGCAACAGCTAGTAAAGACATAAAAGGCTTTATTTGTGCTGCAGTTAACGTGATCTTTAGAGTGTGTAGATCCATGACACTGTTATAATTGTATGTAGTTACAAGTTATAAGCGTGCAGTAAATCCAGGTATCAACTCAAACCCTGTGTCTGGTCACTATCACGTGACAGCTGGTGTCAGAAATGGGATTGGTTGAGGTGATTGTGTTGGAACCCATGTGATAACTCTCTATAACAGGCAAGGAAGATCTGCTAGCCAACATATGAGAACTACAGGCCAATATTAATGCCATAAAGGCCAATCGAGAAGAGCTAAAAGCTGACCAAGAAGGTTCTCATTATATAACCTCAGCACAGACCTTGTAGAAAACACTGCATCCAGTGGTTTCTCTATTGTGGTGTGTATTGATTGTGTCATTACATGTTATTTAGCCTGTGGGATGTTGATGTATGAAGAGACAACCACTTGTTGGGCCATTACCTAGCAGTGGACTGCCTCTTGTTAAACCACTCCGTCACGTAACCATGACATCATCTTGAAGTCTTATTGTTTGGTCCAATCTAACAAACTCCTTCTTCAAGAGATAACCGTTGCTCAGCTGATCAATAAATTCTGTTGTTTAGGCCAGTCTGGCTGAAAATATTGTAATTTTCCACCCTCACAGACTTATTTTAGTGTATAATATGAATTCATCTCCAGCTTATTTTTACAAGATGTGGATGTGTATAATACACCCAACTTACAACCTACTTGCATGATTCATAAGTGTACTGCTTCTGGCAGATGGTGGATTAAAATCCCCCCCCCCCAATGCTATGTGAATGGAGACACTAAGTTTACCTTCTCTTCAGTGTGATGTACATATGGATACTTCTGGCACATGTCTGCCCCTTTTGACTTTGTGTCCTTGTTACTTGAGAATCGGCTATGACCTTCTGTCTTCTCCATGTAGCAGGCATGTCAATCCCCTTCCTTTTGAAGAGGAATCTTATGTTGGTCTTGAAGTTTAAGTTTGTCTCTTATTTGCTCCTGCACAAAGCATGGTGTTCAGATTTGTTTAAGGCTCCCACACACAGACGCGATACGATTTGGGACGATATAGCACTCGGGACGAAAATGGCTGTTTACCGACTGGGCCGCACACACAGACGCAACACTCAGGAACTCGGGAATCTTTGACACCCGATGACCAGCTGGCCATGACTCACGCTCAGTCACTATCTATATGTACGTGAAACGACATGGGTAGCCAAATTGAACAAATAATAAGAGTTCGTCAAAGAAAATGCTTTACTGTACGACACTCGTCATCCGATGTACAAGGATTCACGTGCTAAGGATAGAAAGTGGAAGGAATTGGCTGTTACAATGAACAGAGACAGCAAGTAGAAATATTTGTATATATTGTCACGTATTGGGTGTATAACGCGACAAATAACTTCACGCCGTATTTGATATAGCGAATTTTATTTCACATTCGCACTTACAATCACCCAAATTACAGATTCACAATTACTGCTATCTGCAGTATCACAGATACTACACTCCAAATGCCAGAATGCAACTGACTGGTTTCTGGCTAACTCGGAATTAACTCGTAGGTAGCTGCCTTGAGAACTGTTGATAACACACTCACTGTGAATAGTCTTCACTGCTCCGTATCTAGCCTCGTGCGGACAACGCAGAAAACAGCCACGTAATAGGCACCCTTGTTGCCTGGCGCCATGTTTCTAGGAACGCTGTCCGGTGTTATTTACTGCTGCCTAGCAACCGCAGTATCCCGTGGTGACATCACCGCTGTTGACTCGCGTTGCATAGCTACCAGGATGCTGGGACTCGGCTAACTTCGGCTCCGCTCGGCGCGTCACGGCTGGCGGGGGGGGGGGCATCCTCCATAGCTCAGCACATCACAATATTTATATAGGGTTAAGTATACAGTAACTGTGGACATTCTTAATGTAGGCTAAGCACCAGTTCCGTTCACTAACAGGAATTCCAGGGGCAGTCATCTAATTGAAGAACGCAACACACCGCTCTCTAATGGTGTAGCTAATGTTTGCTGCCCTTGGGAGACGTAAAGGTTGGATAGGGAACATTTTTCCTTCCAGTGGCTCCACTCATAGCAGTTCTTCCCTGTACTTTTCATCACAGTTTTTGAGACATAGAAAATTATGAAGTAAACATGCTGCTGATACAATGTGTTTTATATTTCCTTCTTTCAGTTCTATGGGTCTCAAAAAATCCTCCACTTCATGGCAAGAATAGGCCTCCGCCAATTGGTATATTGTTTAGTGATATCTTGCCTGATGGCTCTCAGGATTTCATCAAACCTGTCAATATTCATCCTGAAATATATGTAGGACCGTTTTTCATCCTTCAGGAGTTGGGGTATCAATGTATAAAACCCCCTGTTCCTCTCTTGACAAGTTTATATCATGAACCCAAGTGATTCGTCTCTTTGGCCTAAAATAGGAACATACATAGCAACCACTTATACGTACTTAATTAGAGACTCGTTATGGAATTCTAAATATTTGTACATATATGTGACATACTGAATATGTGGAGGAAAACAACTACGCAGATTTAGTGTTCAGTAAAATACTTACCAGGATTCACCTTTGTCTTCATCAAGAGCGACAGCTAAAAGCAAAACTTCTTCCTCCAAAGATGGATCCATGACTATTTACCGCTGCGATACCGCGCGGTCTACCAAGTGCGCTCGGTAGAACGGAATACTGAGGCGATATACCAACTGCGATAATATTGCATTCCTCAGAGTACCACGCCAGTGTGCGGACCTCCATTTACCGCGGTGTAATTAGATATTGTCCCGTACCGTACCGAGCTGAGTATTGCGTCTGTGTGTGGGAGCCTTTACAGATCTTAGTCCATTATCGGCAGTGGATGAAGTGCAAGAATGTTTACTATTACACACCAGAATGACCCTCTCTATCAGCTGCATCACTTTAGATTTTCATATCCTATGCTTCACAAAATGTGTTTGTTTGACTTCTTCTTAGATATATTAGTATACAGTTATCAGTTAATACTAGATTACCTTTTGCTTCTAAAGGGTTCCGACGATGGTGGATGACACAGAATTACTGGGGTTTTGGACTTTTTCCATCGTCCGGAATTCTAGGTAATAGAGGACACGACATTTCGGAAACTGGATCTGTTTCCATCTTCAGGTGAGAAAGGAAGACACCCAGTCAGTTGGGCCCTTAGAAAGAGCTAATCTCAATCACTGGATTGATTTCTCACCTGAAGACGGGAACAGATCCAGTTTCCGAGACATCATGTCCTCTGTTACCTAGAATTCCGGGCGATGGAAAAGGTCCAAAACCCCAGTAATTCTGTGTACCTTTTACTTACCTGGCAGTGTACAGTGCAATGGTGCACAGTGCATTATTCTGCATAGCCAGTAGCTATAAATGAATATATTGCTTGTTTTAACTTTGTATGTTATTCATCATCCTATTATACATGCTTTTTCTCATTACTGATTCTGAAGTGTTCCAACAGTCCAGGACAACAGACTGTTGCTTCAGTTTATATGAATATCTCATCACAATTCTTTAGAATACAACAGTTGGAGCATAATATTTTTGATGTTTTACACGATAAAAATTAAATCTCTTATTCTTTGAACATGTTTGTTGAATTTGAGGTTCACATGGCAGTGACTATGAAAAATACAGTCATCTGGGTTGTGACACTGTGTAATTTCTATAGAGCCTGACACTTTGGGGGAACATACCACCTCCATGTTTAAGGCCAAAGTGTAAGCCAAGCAAGAAGCCAGTGGAAGCAAGTAGCAAGCTGAGTCAGCTGACTTACTCATTAACTCTGAAGATGGAAGCAGTATGTTCCTTCAAAATATTGTGCTGTTTCTACACAGCTTTATCCAGAAGAAACTACTCTTCATGCTGGTTTCTTGCTTCGCTTACTCTTTGGCCTTGAAGGTAGAGGCAGTATGTTCGGCTGTCTCCAAACTACGTGGTGCAATCCAAAAGTTCCCAAAATATATTAATAAAAACTATTACATCTTACCTAGATCTTATTCTGCATCATCACCTTCAAAGTATTCCCCTTGGGAGCGCATACACTGATCCCAGCATTTCTTCCACTTTTGAAATGCATCCTGGAAATCTTTCTTTGTTAGGGTGTTTAGTACCGTCTGCGTTTCCGCTTGAATTTCCTCAACTGTATCAAATCTTCGCCCCTTCAACTTGATTTTCATCTTGGGGAAGAGAAAGAAGTCGCATGGAGCTAAGTCTGGCGAGTACGGTGGGTGGGGAACAACTGCCATCTTGTTTTTAGCCAAAAATTCCTGCACAGTGTAAGCCGTATGCGGTCGTGTGTTGTCATGGTGGAGTACCCAGTCGTTCGTGCGCCACTTCTCTGGACGTTTTCTCCTCATGTTCTCCCTCAAACGCCTTAGAACATCGCGATAGAACTCTTTATTGACTGTCTGACCAGGAGGGACGAACTCCTTATGAACAATCCCGTCAATATCAAAAAAACAGATCAACATGGACTTAATGTTGCTCTTGACTTGTCGAGCTTTTTTTGGCCGAGGTGAAGAAGGGCTCTTCCATTGCGACGATTGCTGCTTGCTTTCAGGGTCGTAGCCATAAACCCAACTTTCGTCACCAGTGACAACCTTCGAAAGAAAGTTTGGATCCTCTTGAAGCTGTTGCTGAAGTTCCCTGCAGACTTCAAAGCAATGCTACTTCTGTTCATTTTGCAGCAGTCGTGGCACAAACTTTGCCGCAGTCCTCCTCATGTTCAGTTCCTCTGACAAAATTCGTTGACATGTACCATAACTTAGTCCCAAGGTGTTACAGAGGTCTTGGATGGTCAGTCTACGATCTTGCAGAATCAGATCCCTAACTTTCGCGACATTTTCTGGTGTTTTGCCCGTTGACGGCCGTCCCGAACGATCGTCATCATCAGTCAATGTTCGGCCATTTTTAAAACGCTTATACCAGTTGTAAGTTTGTGTCTGGCCTAAACTGTATTCACAAGAAGCTTGCTTCAACATTTGGTGCGTTTCTGCAGCGGTTTTCCCAAGTTTGAAACAAAACTTTATACAGACACGCTGCTCTCTCAGGTCAGCCATCGCAAAACCGCAAACTCACGGAAACACAACAATGGAAATACATTCACCAACAATAAACCCAACCACTCAACTCGACGCCACTTGCCACACTGATTCAAGAAGGATGTGTGAGGAGACACCTAGTGGTATTTCGATGTACTCATAACCATTCACGCGCAAAATTCAAATTTTGGAAACTTTTGGATTGCCCCATGTACAAGGTTTTACAATCCAGAAAACCATCCTATTAATTTCTATTGAAATTCCCACTTACTGTTACAGACTTAATGCATTAAGGCTATTAAAGAACCTGTAATTTTATGAACAGTTGATGCAGTGTTATAAAATAATCAGCTTATGAAACTGTATCATATCTGAATTTGAAGCCCATGTAACAGCAGTAGAATATTTATATTCAGAAGATCTAAAGGTTTGTGATGATGGTATATTGATAGAAAAATTAGTCTCTCAGACATTATCATCATCAGTTTTTGATCTGATCTCTCAGAGCCTGTATGGTTAAGGAAATTGTAGTCTACTACTGATGATATTTAATATTAGCACTCAGCTTAGGCTACACGCATCCATCTAGTGCTGAAGTAAAGAATGGTCGAACTGCACCTCCACTCCTCCCCCATATGTCTTCATGGCATAGTGCTTGGTTAATTAAGCACAAGGACAACTTTACCTTTTTCATGGTGTATAATATTAAAATGGATCTTAGAGAAATAGGATGGGGTGGTATGGACTGGATCAATGTGGCTCAGGATAGGGACCAGTGGGGAGCTCTTGTGAACACAATAATGTACTTTTGGGTTCCATAAAATGTTTGGAAATCCTTGAGTATCTGCACAACTGGAGGCCTGTCAGTGAGGGCTCAGCTCCATGAAGTTACCAGTTATGGGATAAGACATTTTTTTCATGCATGCAATGTGAAACAAAATTGTTAGGTGTTTGCTGATTGTTCATTGGTCATCTCTGTTACATGTTCAGTATATTATCCCTGAATATTTGTGTGAGTTTCTATAAATTGTGAACCATAAATAGTAATGGAGTTCTAGGCTAATGTATGGTGATAGAGTCTTGTGAACATGAAAATATGATCGCTGCATCTACTCTGTGAATCTTAAATTATGGCATCATTTTTTATTTAAGACACTTCAATTTATTTATAAGAATCATTCCTAGAATTTTTTCCTGCCTTTTCTTGGATTCCTTATTCCACTACTTTTTCCAACCCCTGCAAGGGTTGTCATAAAGTGATAACAGTACTAGGTACTGCAGCATACTGAGGCAGTTAATGCACTGTAGAATTTAATGCTGCATTCCAGTGCAGTTTTTGTAACCACCTGATGATGGATCTTGCTGTGACATGGAATCACATGGTGGGACAAGGAAGTCTTGAAAAAGTAACAAAATATTCTGAATAGATGCTTTTTTATAAAATAAATTATATATTGTACTCTACAACTTCAAGTTGGGGGAGACACTAATGTTCTTTAATTCAGGTCAGTAGTGATTCAGATAAAGTAAGTAAAGATATCCGTGTAACAGGCCGTGGGGCCCATAGGGTTGTGAGATGTTCAGACTCTCACATTTTCTAGACAGTCGGCTCACAGATGGCGGTAAGGTTGTCATCCTTACGTGCTGGCCAACATTTACCCCCAGGAATATTCCTAGTACTCATATCTGCTAGAGGCTGAGTCAGCTCCAGGGCCATAGTGCAGCTGGAAGGATTAGGTAAATTGAAAAAATCCACCTCATCGGGATTTGATCTTACGACCTTTCTTTTTGTTGTACAGTGTTTCAACCACCTATGCTACTACCTGCCCCAGTGTTCCAGATACTGAATAGATTTTGATGAAATCTTGCTTAGGGAGACTACACTAAAGTATGTTGCATGTATTTTATTTTGACTTGCATTGGTTCAGTATAATCTTTGTCATCAAAAACAAATCAGGCTTAGTTAATCTAAAAAAAAGAAGTCACTTTGTATAGACAGACCTCATAAATTGTGACATAAAGAAAAACATACATCTAATTAAGATTTGCAACTTTCATTTGAAACATTTATCAGCATAAATTAATGTGCAATGAAATGAAGATTATGTGGTGCAGCTTTGTTTTGTTTCTGCTTTAATTTCATAAAACCAAGTATTGATGTCACAGAACTGTAGATGAGTTCCAGCCATAGCATTAATTACCTGTTTTGCTCAGTTCAGTTATCTATAACAGTTGAAGGTAAAGGTAAAATTGTCCTCTTACTTAACTATGCACCACTTGAAGAAGACGGGAGACTAGAATTACAGTTCCACATACACTTAATCTTGGCACTGGGTGGAGGTGAGTGGTCACCTTCGTGGCCTGGCCAATATACCCCTGGGGAGAGAACTCCAACTACCCATTGGATAGGAGGCTGAATGAGCTGCAGAGGCAGTCTGCACACTGCAGAAGAGATAAAGTTCTCCTTGCTGGGAATCAAACCCTGATTCTCTTCTCATCCAGTCTGTAGCTTAGTCATTGAACCACATAGGGATTAGTAATGGTCATCCATAATATATCTTCTAACATTACTTGGCTGGTATTATTACTTGTTTTCTTATTCCTCTCTTGCAGTTTCCCTATTTCATTTTGTGTAGTTTGGAACAGCTATGACATCACAATGAACACTGATATGTAATACTATAAGAGTATTTGATATATAAAAAATAGAATCTGGCAGCCTTGCATATAAGGATGGGCACATGTCCAGCTAGTGACATTCCTGCCTCACTGGCGCTTGTGTGGCTAGTATCTGGATTGATGTTCACTGAACTGTGAAAGGTAGTGGAATAATTGTTTTGGATATGATGCAGACTTGTTTATAATAGATGGAAACATATGTAAAATAGAAAAGAGTAGAGAGAAGGAGATTGACATCAAACAGCCAAACTAAATAATATGAAGCCCAGATTTTCATCACTCTCACATTAGAATCTGAGCACTGAATGCTATCCTGACTCCCACCAAGTCTATTTACATATATTTATAGTACACAGTGAAATAATATCATTTGACTTCATAATTGAAATAATTTTAATACTGTGATTTCTGATAACTATGAAAAGTAATGAATTCTAGATGGTTACTCTGTATAGAACGTTTATTTCTCCCTCTCGCTCCCCTCTCCACAGTTTTCTTTTTGGTTAGTTATTTTTGTTGGTTGCTGTTCTGGCTTTCTTGGATAGCAGATCTGGATAGGTGGACAAAGAAAGGTTGATTCCAAAGTCTGTGTAGGTACACATGTTCATAAGTTTGCTGTCCATGGTTCATATGTAACCTTTCTGCTTCTTCAGGTCAAGTTTCCTAACTTGTGGTTCTCAAGGATGGCACACATAGATTTGCTTAACGGCTAATTTCAGTGTCAGGGTAAATTCTTGTTAAAATTACAGATCTTGATGTTGTCTGATAATAGATCCTCATTCCAGTCCCTGGAAAACGAAAGTTTTTAAATTATTTTTGGTTGTGGGTTAATTATTTACATGAAAACAGATTTTTGGCCTTGGAAAAGATATGTTTTTAATTCAGTTCTTTGACATTTTAAGTTTATGTGAAATGAAGGTAAAGTTGTTCCTGTGCTTAACTAATTAAGCACTATGCCATGAGGGTGTATGGAGGGGTGGATGTATAGATCCATATTTTCGTGACCTCGGCACTAGTTGGATTTGAGTAGTCAGCTTCACGCCCCGGTCGCTTTAGTCCTGGGGAAAGGGCCCCTGGTACCCATTGTATAGGAGGCTGGGTGGGCCCCAGTGCCGGTCTGGAGGACATGGAGAAAAAAAAATTCTTGACCCTTCAGGGACTCCAACTCTTTGGTCATCAAGCACTTAGCTGGTCGCTGTACCGACTAAGCTGTCCCGGCTCCTACTACGTGAAGGGTTTACCAAACGTTCCATATAATCTTTCAGTTGATTTCACACAGCACCTTATAAATAAATCAGAAAAATAACGAATTAGTATTAATTCATGATCATGTTAATATTGATACAGTCTTGCAGACTTTTGGCGTTTGATATTTTATTGCCGTGGACCTGGTGATAGTTTTGCCCCAGCTAAAAAACGTGTTCAGTGCTCTAAAGTACCTACTTATGTTCGAATAAATTTCTTACTTACTTACTCATGGAGCTGAGCCCTTCTGGAGGAGCTGCCAATTCTGCAGCTACTCATGATTTTCCCAGCATTTTATGGAACCCGAAGGTTCATTACCGTGTTCACAAGAGCCCTCCCTTGGTCCCTATCCTGAACCACATCAACCCAATCAATACCATCCCATCCTATCTCTCTAAGATCCATTTTAATATTGTCCACCCACTTATGCCTTGGTCTTCCCAGTGGTCTCTTTCCTTCTGGCTTTCCCACCAATATCCTATACGCATTCCTCGTCTCCCCCATTCGTGCTACATGCCATGCCCACCTCATCCTCCTTGACTTGATCATTCTAATTATACTTGGAGAAGAGTACAAGTTATGAGGCTCCTCATTATACAGTTTTCTCCAACCTCCTGTCACTTTATCTCTCTTCGGTCCAAATATTCTCCTCAACACCTTGTTCTCAAACACCCTCAGTCTATGTTCCTCCCGTAATGTCAGAGACCAATTTTCACACCCATACAGAACCACAGGCAAAATTATAGTTTTATATATTCTAACTTTTATGTTTTTGGACAGCAGAAGAGAAGACAAAATGTTCTGGACTGAATGGTAGCAAGCATTACCCGAGTTCAGTCTCCTCTTAATTTTCCTCCTGAATCAGTTTCGATCTGTTATCGTTGTTCCCAAATATCTTAATTGTGCCACGTTTTCAAAACATATGTTGTTTCATGTCTTAATATCATAATTTTGCCCTGCGTTTTGGTGACGATACAGCAACATATACCTAGTTTTCTCAGTGTTTACTTCTAGACCAACCTCTTTACTTGCGTCAATTAAAGGAATGAATTTCTAGCCGAGGTAAATGTAAATAAATCTGTTCTTATAAAGAAGAACATGCTCACATTGAAAACAATTGCGAGTGGCCGTTTTCTCAGAAGCAAATTCGCCGATTGTTTCGTATAATTTTGGTATTTTATATTAAAATGCATAAATTTAAAATGTTACGTAATTGTATTGGTCCCAGTCTTTTTCGTCTGCCTGTACTTCATGGAACTGATCATTATAGGTTACATACTTGTATCGGTGTATTGGAGAACATTTCTTTTTGTAATGAAGCACGCTGGTACGTACTTAAGGTTTAATGCGGTCCCTCAGTCGGAAGCTTCACAGCTCTGATCTACGTGTACATTTTAAAACAAGCTGCATTTTTCATTGCTTATGACTTTCAATCTTAGCTCAGGGTATCATTATCCTTTTGATGCCAAAAGAATTTTGCGGAAACAGAAAAATGTTTGTAAAACACTGCTGTGAGATGTGTGCGGAGTTGCTTATAGAAAGTGGTTGGGATGGTTTAAGGAAGTCGAATGAATGGATGTGTTACTGTATGAGAAACTGCCGAAAATAAACATGCAGGCAGGGCGATGAGATGAACTGATGCAGACATAATAACTTTGTACCTCTTAATGCTGACTTGTGTATATTTACAAACCGGGTCCTTTTGTATACATGCGATTATGCTATCAACCTCGCCTCTTTACTTCCATATATCCTGTCCCTACTTATAACATACATTTTTAAACCACAAAGTAGTCGTCTTCTGGGATTTGGCACCGTGTATATGTGGTGTTAACCGACGTTTCGGAGGAACGTATCGCCTCCATCTTCAGGGTAGAAGAAAAAAATATAAGAAATCTGCAAGCGAAGAGACCGTGAGAACCGGTAAAAGCAGACTGTTCTCCGGTTTACCGGTTCTCACGGTCTCTTCGCTTGCAGATTTCTTATATTTTTTTTCTTCTACCCTGAAGATGGAAGCGATACGTTCCTCCGAAACCTCGGTTAACACCACATATACACGGTGCCAAATCCCAGAAGACTGCTTTCTTCATAGTCACCCCCGTGAAAGCCTCAGATCTTACACAAAATAGTCTTTCGAGCCAAGTGTGGACCGGCAATATTCATAGCACGTGTTCGCACGTTTAACTGAGGACGATATGTTCTTAAAACCTTTATTAATATTGGGAAGATAAACGTGAATTTTGATCAAGATTTGAAGGCGGTGAAGTTGCCCCATCAGTGTTCTATGGGCGATCTTGATTGGCCAGTCCATGAACCGCTCGTTGCCTTCGTTATTTGTCCATATAAGAGCCCGGATTTGCCCGGTGCAATTGTAAGAAACAGCTACTGCTAACCCGCATGTACCGTATATGTCATGGTACTTTTGAATGTATCAGTATTATGTTTGACGTCTGTTATCTGATGCACATTTCATATACACAGCGTTTCAAGATTAGATTCAACCTTCGAAACGTTGTGTATACAAATACCTTCCCTGGCGATCAGTACGGACTTGAAGTGAATCACCAGTCGTCACAGACTTTCAGAAAATTTCATGTTGGTTCTTACTGGGGAGTAGTGTGTTCAAGTCTTAGTTTTGAGATCTGCTATTTCTGTGCACATTTCTGTTACGTCGCCTCATGCAGAGTTGCTGTACTAAAATAGATGCATTATAATTCCATCCTTTCTTTAACTCCTTTGAGAAATGTAGTGTCTTCTTTCAAAGCTGCTTAGGAATTGTGTATGATGGCCTTTCTGCCGTTGTGCTGGTAATAACTACAACGAATTCCAAGTAAACTTTGAAGGATTAAAGTTAAGAGCTGTCCTTATCAAGACATTCTAGGGAGAATATCATTTTAACTTTAGGGCATAGGATTGGTTCCGTTTTCAGCGTCATTTGTGTTTCTTGGATGACCACTGGGAAGAACTTACGACGCCTATTTTCCTTGAGATGTTCTGTCGGTATGGTTAGGCCAGCAGGATCTGTATATTAATAACAGTACAATAATTTAATGTATTTGCTTGACTTACACTAATCTAAATTCTCACGACGTTCAGTTTTGTAGATAAATCTGTAAATATGGTTTGAGGTTCTCACAATGTTGGTTATGAAGAGTATTAAATGTTGCAATTTTTAACGCGCTAAAAATATTTGTTGCGGTAATTGTGAATATGTTTATGATTTGTATACTTATAAAGTTTCAAATGCCTAGCACCAGTAGTTCAATAGTTATTGCCCTCAGACCGAAAGGTAAATATGTTTTGGGGTGGTGCCATGTTGTTTTACATTCCACAAAATTATTACATGAACAAACGTTATTTGTGTTTTTAAGACATTGTCTTACTTCGCCAAATTTTAGGGTCTTAAAGAGCTTTGTTAACAGTACTGTAACTTTTCTTCCCAAAAGTGCATTGGGTTGGTACTGTTTCCTCATGTGGTTGTGTCCTTACTGTGATGAAACTTGATACTGGCTAACGGAAATGTAACGGGAATGAACACGGCAAGAACTAATGTAATAACAGCAATGGAAGTGTATATCTGTATAATTAATAACATGGTCGGTTGCACGATAAGCATAACATTACAGTGCTCGGCAAGTTTTAGTGGAAACAAGATCGCGGCCTTATAAAAGAAATACCTATGTCTCACTGTACTCGAGAAATCGTACTCATCCATTTTGAATCCAGATTTGATTAAGGCATTTCTATGATTAATAATAACAAACTGTGTAGACTTTACGACTTTACGCATTCTGAACATTGACATTAGATGGAGATGAGTCCAGTGGACAGAGGCCCGCGGTACCCACAGGTTTCAAGACAAGATGCGCCCCAAAGCTGAACTGAATGTGGTGCTGAAGACAGAGTCCCCGACGCAGAAACCCAGTCTCTCACTAACTGAGCTTCCCGTCTCATCGACGTGTCTTAGGTTTTATGGGAGGGAAACACGCCTGCAAACCACGATGTGTCATGTACTTTGCATATGGAAGCAGCGACTTGGCAGGCATCAGGGACTGGGGTGGGGATGGAGTATATGAGGAAGAAGGACGTCACTGGACTCCTAGGGAAGGGAAGACTGTAGACTAAATTTAGCCTGATGGGGCGCCGAACTCCGTCTTTGAGTGTAGCTTTCCTGCTTGGCGATGAAATGGTTTGCTTTGTGTCTGAATTTTAATGCTGGAATTGGTTGATACGAGTGTTGCTGTCATCCGCATGACAGGGCGTACCTTTCTAGAATGCAGAAAGAGTCTGTAATATGGAGGATTTGTGTTAATGATGAATAGTAGAGATAAATATGTGTGAGTACACGTGTTTTCCAAATACCTTCTTTGCGATTCAGCACTGGCAGCAGCATGGACATCACCCTGCATAGTCGTAAATTCTTTGGTTGACATGCTTTATCAATAATCCAGTTATTTAACTGAGCAGAAGTAAAAATGTTTTTTCTGTTCTATAGGGATTGTATTTCGAATTTATGTTCTGTACGACAGGTTTTTTTTTTTATATAAATGATGCACTTCAGCTTGTGCATCATGTAAACTAGCGGTCTGCTGCGCTGCAGCGTTTAGTGTAGACCCCAGGTACCAAATTTAACCGAAATTAGTGTATTTCCGGCACTGAATATGCCGACATACAGAATTGGTCCACGAGGTTTTTGTTATATGTATTCGTGCAAGACAACGAAACCTGCAGTCAGGGCGTCATTCGAATCTGCGACTGTAGAATAACCATCCATACCGCCTTTGGCATAATTCTCTAATAAGATAAGGGAGGTAAGATTTGCTTTGTGAAATTGTATTTCCGTGTCTGTGTTGCATTGCTAGTTATGGGTCCATAAGGCAGCTTTCGCATAACAATACTAAAACTTAATTCTGATTCTTGAGATATCGACTGGGAAGGGGATGGGATCACTTCCTCATTTACCGAAAGTGAATCGTTTAACTAGGGACAGATTTTATTCACAGACATAACATCGAAACAGAATTTCCCATGCCATAAATATCACCAGAATGCCAAACAAAATCGGGAGGCATGTAAGTAGTCACACTGTGCTTCGGGGGATTGATTTGAGGATGTGACATTACCTGAGGTAATTATTTCGCTATAGTCTGTGTAGGAGTGTGTTATTTTCAAAGTCTACATTTACCAGCCATCCTGGCGGAGAAGGCAGGAACTTAAGATCGTGGAGACCCCGCCCTGCCGTAGTATGTGCCATACCACAGAACACAGTGGCAATTCGTTTCACTTCAGGAGATAACACAAAGCTATTTCGTGTGTCTGGTAAGGGTTACCGCAACGTGGGAGAGTTCACTTGTATGTTTATTAATTTACAGAGGAATGAAAATGATACTGTTCTAGTATTCTCTGAAACAGAATAACAAATTGCCGGGTTGTCGGGTAGACATGTGAGAATAGAAGACAGTCTAATCTAATGCATGGTCCACTAATGAAATCTAATGTCACCATACCGCTGGTGCTTCAAGTTATTGTTCTAATCAACAATAAGCATAAAACGTTTAAAATATTTTGTTTTATTCCAGTTACGAAGTGTGATAAATCACCTAACGCAGCGGATTCTGACGTTCTGTGCGGTTGTGTCCAGTTCCTCCACGCCAATATCGGAATAGGCTCTGATACCGCAAATTAGGCTGACAGTTTTCGTACACGTTCTTTCGGATGCTTCTCTTTTATTTATATTCTTCCTTATTCTTCGTTATCGGTCCTGAGTGTAAAGAGTGTTAGCGGTGTCACTTCTTTGTACTATGCATGTTTCTGAGATGCGAATTGTCATCGCAGGTGAACCCCATTCATCTTTTGAACTGCTGAATTCCTGGATGAGTGTCTGGCAGAATGTACAAGTATGTCTGTTAACAGTGTGCTGAATATTATATTTATGCATCCTGTTACACTCACACAATATATGAGACAAACTCCGTCTTAAGTGCAACAATTTAATTGTAGTTCTTCCTTCTTTCCTTCCTCCACACTACATGTTTCGGCCCTAAATGGCCATCATCAAGTGTATATTCTTACGTAGCTGCTACACTGCCCGTAGTTTAAAATTTAAAACACCAGTCTTTTCAATTGTATGTATGTATGTATGTATAAAATCTTTGTTAACCTACACACGTCAATTTGATTTCCAAAATTGGCACTTTTTAAAACTTCAATTTCAAATTAAAAACNCTGATGTTTTAAATTTTAAACTACGGGCAGTGTAGCAGCTACGTAAGAATATACACCTGATGATGGCCATTTAGGGCCGAAACATGTAGTGTGGAGGAAGGAAAGAAGGAAGAACTACAATTAAATTGTTGCACTTAAGACGGAGTTTGTCTCATATATAGTGTGCTGAATGTTATTCCTCCTACTCTGTTTTGTGCTATCAGTGAACATGCCTTCTTCAAAAGGGCGTGTTACATGTCTTGTAGTTTCGCAAAATGAAATGTAGAGGAAACTACAATTATATCGTTTTTTAAACACCTTAACAGTTCGTCCCGTCCTAATTGTTGGTACCTGTAAAAGCATCTCGCGAACGAAACAGTGATAATTCTAGCCTGTTTTAGTTCATTCTTTTGAAATGGGAATGATTAACTTACAAATAATACCTTTAATTAGGACATCATTTATGTAATACCGATTTTATTTTGACTCCTTTATTGTAATCGACAAAATATCTACAGAAGCAACGGAAATCATTTTCAAATTTGAGGTTTTCGTGGCGGTAAAGATTTAGATTGTGGTCTGCTGGTTTATGCTGCAGAATTGTAGTCTTTTAAATGACATTCCGTGGTTGCTATGTTGATAAGTCAGTAACTTGCTGTTAACAAAAGTTTTCCCACTACAATCTGGCATATTTGCCATACAGGTTTTACAGATCTGTTGTTTACAGTGAAAGTTTCACCTCTTCCTTAACGTCGGTGGCACCCAGGTCTGGCTATGTGTGATTTGTGGTGGACAAAGTGGCACTGGGGCAGGTTTTCTCCGAGTATTTCGGTTTACCCTGCCAATTCTCATTCCACCGACTGCTCCACATCCATATCTATCATCCGGGGCTAGTGCAGTAGGTCAGTTAGTGGCCGACGTACCAAATGGACTCAGTCTCACCGCACCTCAACAAAACAAACTCCGTGGCCTGTAGTCAGCGAGCGAACTATACCGACCGAGCGACCACCGCTTGTCGGCGAAGTTAGTGCCAAGAAGGATATAGCGGCTCCGGTCTAGAAAACCGAAATTAACGGCCGTGGGGATCCGTTGCGCTGACCACGCGGCACCCTCTATCCGCTAAAGTTGGCACTCACCGCACCTCAAGAAACTAAAACTAAAACTACCGTGAGTAGCAGTACAGAGATTGTGTAGCGTTGCGGTGGCCCTTCTGTGCAGTGCATGTCCGAAGTTTTGCGTGGAAATAAGGGTTGCGGTTCACCCTCCTTGTAGCCACGTCACATCTGGCTGCACCTATAAATGATTCAGCTTTGAAGGACTGAGTTGGGGTCAGTAATTTACTAGTGGGAAAACATGCCGCTAGAAAGGATTTTAACAATTTTCAGAAGTTAAATTCACAGAAGATAAGTACGTGAAGGGGGGGAAGATTACTCGTATGTTGCAATAACTTGTCTGCAGTAAATGGATCTTAATTTTCAAATGCATCCGTCAAACACCATTATTCATGACATATGTTATCAGTTACTTGGTAGTTGGAAGGAAAGGACAGTACCGTTGCACCTACAGCGGTGGATTTACGCTAAAAACAAAACTCCGTGCTTTGAGTCCGCAAGCGAACTATACGGACCGAGCGACCGCCGGTTGTCGGCGAAATTACTGCCAACTACAGCGGATAGAAGGTGTCGCGTGTTCAGCGCAACGGATCCCCACAGTCGTTAATTTCGGTTTTCTAGACTGGAGCCTCTATTTCCTTGAAATAGCTTCTCAATTACCCTCGCGAGGCTGAGTGGACCCCGTTCCAGACCCACTACTTCTCAGAAAATCTGGTAGCGCCGGGAATCGAACGCGGGACCTCAGGATCTGTAGCCAGGAACTCTGACCACTAGATCACAAAGGCGGTTTACGCTATGTGAACGAAAACGAACGAAGGCCGATGTACACCTTGATTCAGTTGAATGTGGGTGTACACTGCGAATGAAAGCGAAAGAAAGATGGGGAACGCCCGAATTTGTTTAATGTGTACGATGTCAACGAAGACGAACGGTTCATTCGCCTTCGGTCCGTGTCGCTGGCAGATCGGTACATCGGACAAACTTCGTCTGCTGTTCGTATTCAGTTATTTCCTTTCATATTCTCTTCGTACTTCGTGATGCTCATTTTGTGTTATGCGGTAGGCAAATGACACTGCCGACGCTGTGATATTAGATTACAGAGAAAGTGGAAGTCGATGGGACCTGAAAAATTAATCCTATATACTACATTCGAAGAAGAACGTTGCCTGGGGAAAAATCGGACCAACTACTCATATGTATTATATTTGGCTGCGAGCCATCGGGCACCAAGAAAAAACACATACACTGTTGCCATCGTTCAGGCTTCAACCGCTAAGACATGAAGTTTCAGCAGCGTTCACTNTACCGAAATTGGCAGAATGCGAACGTTCGTTGCCGAAAAGCGAATAAACGTTCGGGAAAGTTCGGGCATTCGTCTTCGCTCGTTTTCATTGGCATAAAGTATGCTCGCCTTAAGAAGGCCGTAAACGTTTTAAAATTGTCTAAATATATTTTGTATTCATTTATTTAATTAAATTCCTATTCGTCAATAATCCACACGCTACCGTCATGGAATCAGAAAACGAATGTCTTCTTGACTGTTTACAATTGAGACTGTTGGAAGCAGACTTTCCTCCTTGCATTGATGTTGCAAAGTTGCACGTGGTTGCTGTAGATTGTATGGAGCGTTTTGACATCCCGAGTAGCGTCAGGATATTCCAGGTTCGATGTAAACTTCGAGGAGACAGTGAGAGTCATGTTCCTCTGTGTTTAGTGACCATCGTTGCTGACGCCATTTTGAACACAAAAGTTAAGTTTCTTTCTTGCCGTTTATACGTCCTTGCTGTGTCTTTAGATGCAGGAGGTCGTGAAATCTGAAATTTCGTTAAATATGTATCTTCAGATATATTTAGTGAAATTTGAAAATGATACTTGTATTGGCGCCTTGCGTTGCTTTGGGCGTGCTACACCTGTACGTTTGATTTCCGAGAATAGTTTGTTCTGATGAATGAAGTTCGTGTTTAATCAAACACAGCAGTATTCATGTTGCTACACGGTTTTATGGTAAATAGTAAGGTTGGTCTGATAGTGATTTATGAATTTGTAGTGATAGTGAGTACTGTGAAAGCATTGTGACCGAGCGGGTTTGCATAGCGGTAACGTTCTAGGCTCGTGTTTGAGTTGTGCTTCGTTCGAATTTCAGCCAAAACGCTGATAGATTTTTAATGGTTTCCTACGGCGTGCCTCTCGATTACCTTAAGCAGTTTGACATAGTACTGGTACATCATGTTTTTCATTATTTTCTCTTGGCGAAAGGCACTATTGCTTACTTAATTAACCACAACCACGCTCTTCCAGATCTTAACGTAAGTATTTACGATTCACTTTCATCTTTCCATCTTATTTGGCGGTATATAATCTTTGCAGTTGTTAAGTAGTTTAAAAAAGTCAGTCACTCAACAATCTGCACCTTTTCGTGATTTAGACATATGACGCTTATTCTTCAGCTGCGAGATGTCGGATCGTTTATGGATTGATGGGGTTTTACCATGCACCGTCACGGGAGGGGTTGATATGTACACTGAACTGTTCGTAAGGGATTTCCCTCTTGGTCACAAGACGCTCGTAGCGCTCGTAACTTATACTGCTGCTTCCGAGCTCGCCCTTTTTTCATTCCTTCTTAGTAACATGCGGGTTGATACGGCTGGAATATTTTGATGAGGTACCTGCCATTTTCTTTGTAAAGTCAAGTTCAGAATTCTTCCAGTATATCCTGGTTTTGGAGTTCGGGTAGTAAAAAGTAAATATCCCACAATACACTAGATCTGCGAACGTTTATCAGTTATTTTTACCATGTGTCACGGGTCCTGGTCTAGGTTGCCGTACTTACTTTCACTGGTCGATTAGGTACGCGTAGGACGAACAGGCGGATATTTTGTTTTTAGTAATAACCTCACTGAAATAGAACCAACTACTAGACGGTATCTCCACATTTTTAACATGATATAATTGTGGTTGATACAGAATCGTTACAAAGAAGCGCCTTTATTACTGTAAATCAAGGAAGTGGGTATTTGGTATGTGACACTATGCAGTTTGGTATATGGGTACTAACGTTTCGTAGGAATCTGCTGTCATCTTCAGGAAGATGAATGAAGGCTTGTCTGAAACGGTAGCACCAAACTGCCAAACTACACGGGGTTTCATCTCAGAAGACCGAAATCTTGATTTAACTGCCGTGAGAACTGAATTGCCTACTTTTGTATAATCTTGCAATTGATATCTGCTGTGGTAATTTTCGGTTGAACTTCATTCATTAGGAATGAAGCGACATGCGTGCTCGTGTATTTGTCAGTCTCCCTCTTCTTTTTTCTTGTGGAGGGTGGAGGACAGTTGCCTAGTTTGTTATATCCTTTATATCGTGGGTCTTCCTTTGAAGCGTCTGGGAAGTGATAAACTTCTGCGCAGTGGTTTCGTGCATTGATAACATAGAATTCTTTTTTCGCGTGCAGAAGTATGATATATATACATAAGTGTTTCTTCTCCTTGTTACTTTACACAGCTTCAGTGCGTTCATATTTGTCACTGGACGTTTTGGTAAGCATGAAGTGACGTAAATCCTTTTCCAGCATCCGTCGGCAAGCGACACAGCAGTTTGTATTTGAACTGGCTTGGTTGAGGGTGCTGTTGTTTTTCAGCACTGTGTACGTATTCCAGTAATTATTCGAAAGCAAGCTTGTTGATATCGCATTCTATGCTCCCAAAACAGTAGGCATTGGGATTTTATTATGAAACATCGAAACTAGGTGGAATCTGCCGCTTGAAATACAGTGTAGGATATATGAAGTAATTGTGTTTGTTCTCAACAAGTTAAAGGGGAAGATACGGAAATTTGAAAAAAGATCCATACGTCCTTCTGATCTGTGTGAAACCCTTCACCATTTGTATTAACATTATAGGAGAGCGTTGTGTTTTTAAAATATATATTTTTTTAAGAGCCAGATTTTGTGGCCTGCTGACACTTCATTGCAGTACTTCAGATATTATGAAATATCTTTGTGAATATTACAGCTAGGCATGTCATTTTTTTTTCACCAAAATACTCGTAAAGGACAAAGCTTTAATCTCCAAGAATAAATTATTTACATGTAACATATTAGTTTCGGTTCTCTTATTTCGATCCTTTATCAACATCAAAATACCGTATTTACGCATGTATAGGCCGCAGCACAATTTTCAGACAAATTATAGAAAAAATAATTTTCTTGGAATATTATTTCAGGAGTATTACACCCTGTATTACTAATTATGAATATTTTTTTTTAATGAAGTGTGATTTCGAATATAAGCCGCACCCCAGTTTTCCTCTTGAATTTTTGGCAAAAAATGTGCGGCCTATACATGCGTAAATACGGTATTGTTTTATATCATGGGGCTCCTGTGCTCTAAATTCCCGTTTCCCTCTTGGAGAATATTTGTTGTACATAGAAATGTATTAAGTAAAAATTTATTGCAGATTGGATAAGTGAGTTATACATTATATCAGTATTAATGTAGGCACATGTAGAATGGAGTGCAAAAAATGGTCGATCAGATTTTAAGAAGCAATTGACACTGCATATCTTACCACTTGTTGTTTAGAACCCTCCATGTATGTATGTATGTATGTATGTATGTATTTCGTCTCTATAGATCATTGTTACATGATATAGGACAAGTCAGTTACTGTACATTGGCTGATTACAATAAGAGAATAAAGTTATAATACTTAAAATTGTTTACAATAGTTAAGATTTCACATAGTGTGAGGTGGAATCCATATTAAGTCCCCTCGGCACGTCGGCTTCCGTATGTCTTATTGTGCCTGTGCCTGTCCATATTTGTGACAATGCTTTACCAATATACTCTTGAGGTATCAAGCTTTGATCTCTGAGAACATATCTTTTTTTGTATTTTATTTACTTGGCCTACAAATATTATTTTATTTACATTTCTTTAGCAATATTCAAATGATGTTCCACAATCATTAGAGATCACCGAACCGCATAAACCCATTCTATTTACAAGCTTTAAATATAAAAGAATAATGTAAATGAATAAAATGGATTTGAAAAAAAAATGTCCTTTTTCTAACTCAATTTTCAGTATCTGCATCCCTTAAGACAAAGTTTGAAATGTTTGATTGATAGATATTCAGTGGATTCCTGTTGAAATAGCTTCATGAATAGGATAACCACATAAACTGGGCACAGACACCAAGGGCTGTGCATTATGAGCTAGATATATTAACTAGAAGTCGGTTTTGAAGTGAAATGTGTAGTATGTTTCATCTGTTGAACGAAAAATCATGAGATTAAAAATCAGCCCTAAAATTCGGAAATTGTTATAAAGTTTTGCGATGCCCTGACTCAGTTGAGGACAACTTGGTAAACATTTAAAGTAACTTCATCCATTTCTGGAACCCAATCCCATGAGAGTTATCCTCCTAACAGCAGTTCATAAATTGTAGATGGAGGGAGATAATTAAGAAGTGAGTTGCGTATAGATTAAACCAGTCACAGGCAGTGTACCTACCTAAAGAGAAGTGCATATAATAGGTCACATAAAATTTATGAGATATAAAATCACATTATTATTGAACAAAAAATGCAGCCAGTGTGTAACACATTTCAGAAAATGTTATGAACTCCTGCATGGATGTACAGTTCAGTAGTGATATGCTGCAGTGTTTTTCTAGGCCATGGGGTAGTAAATTTTCTGAGGGTACTTATTTCAAAGTCCCAACAGACTTAGGTCAGTAGTTTTATCTTCTTATGCCTCAGGCCAGGAAAATTGATAGATTCACCATT
The DNA here is from genome assembly GCF_002891405.2 of Cryptotermes secundus. Classification (NCBI taxonomy): domain Eukaryota; kingdom Metazoa; phylum Arthropoda; class Insecta; order Blattodea; family Kalotermitidae; genus Cryptotermes; species Cryptotermes secundus. The sequence continues at coordinate 436,785 of NW_019719379.1, read as the reverse complement.
GAGCCATAAGCCCAGGACTGTACCTTTGCATATGCATTGCCATGAAGAAGAGAGCAAGAATGCAGTTTTATCACTATGATGGCATGCAGTTGTGTTTCATGATGTCTAGACCATGAATCACCACAGAGTTTCACATCTAGTCTGCTTGTGGTGGAACATTGGTTCCTCGGCTCTTTCACATAGACTGAATGTTGCTGCATTGCTAAAGATGAGATGAGTATGGTGGATACAGTGAATCTGAGCAAGTTTTCATCTAATCTGTAAACTAATCAGAGTCAATATAATGCATTTTTTTATATGCCACAGTCCATTAAAGGAATATTTTTCACCAGTGAAGGGTACCAATTATGTAAGCCATAGATTTCCCTTGCCCTATTTTGAGAATTTGCCATTCATTCTCAGCTCTCTTTGCATGCATGACCTCTGTGGCCTCTGATGGAACTGGAAATTCTACAGGAATACTGCAGTTATAATTAGGAGATGGAAGAGGACAGTTTAAACTCTTACCTGAGGAACCATAAAAAGAGAATTTTGCACCCTTAGAAATATCCTTTGAAGACCAGGCATAATCCAGAAATATGAAATTCAATCTCTTATATTCTGATAAAGAAAGTGAAATCCCTATTTTCAAGGTAAATCTTCGTTTGTTAAAAAGAAGTTTAGTACATCCGTAAGCACTCAAAATGCTTGGACCAGAAATTGTTGCAGGGAAGACTCAGTTACTTTCTATGCTTTCTTTTATAATTAATGCTGTTGTTAGATAAATGTGTCTGTAGATCCCCTGGAATCAGTGATTTTGTCTTAACTGATGAAGTGTTCATCTGTTTTATTTTACCTCATTTATGTATAATCTATGTCTAATGGCAATCCACTACTCAGTGTATGTTAATTACTATTTTATACTTTTATCACAGAGATAAACTTACAGTATGGCAGAGGGGAGGGTGAACTTTTTCCAGAAGTTCCCCCTGGGTCTCCCACTGATGTTCCAGAACCACGAATACCCCCTACATGCTCATCACCTGTCAGCAAGGTAAGTGAACGACATGAGTCATTTTGTTGTGTGTTTGCATCCAGGAAGGATGTATCCTCACTTTTTATACTGGTTAGAAGATTGTTTGAAGAAAATAATATTTTACTCAAGTCTTGAATTGAAAGGGATACAATAATGGATACATTCTTAGTTCGAATTCCTTGGATACAGGAAAGATGTAGTACTTACTTTACTTTAGTGTGTAATGGGAATGGAGTGATATTTAATGCTCAAATTAATTTCTATGTTTTTAAAGCATCCTGCATGGCTAACTGTTACTGTGTTCTTAAGCAAAGTGTACAAACATGACCAGTTGTATAGTTCTAGTTTAAATGTCTTACACAGATATTAGGCTTTCATGGTAGTTCATCATTAATGTTGCTCTTAGGTTTTTGAACTGTGTGGAAGTGGGCACTGTTCCCGGTGTTCTGGTGATACACACTGGTGAGTAGGATGTGTGCGGAATGTTCATGTATCCTGCTCACTTTAACCTTGAAGATGGAGGTACCATCATGTACCATCAGAACGAGAGCACTGCCCACTTCCACGTGGTGTACAAACTTGAGAACAGGGTCAGATCAATTTGTCTTACTATAATTAATCCTAATTATAATTTAAATCTTGTATGCTGAAAGAACACATTGGAAACTAGATCCGGTGATTGACATTAGCTGTTTCTAACAGATGCACTTAGTAGGTGCCTCCCCCACTCACCCACTCACCTAAGAATGGAAACAGGTCTAATGTCCAAAACAATATATTCTTTCAAAATTCTAGGTAATTAAAAATGTCCAGACATTCAGAAATCCCAAATGTAATATCCCATTGTCAGAATTGACAGTAAAAGCAAAGATGTCTTTGTGCTTAACTAATTAAGCACTACACCATGAAGGCATATGGAGGAGTGGATGTATAGATCCACATTTTCTTGACCTCGGCACTAGTTGGAGGTGAGTAGTCATCTTCACGCCTTGGTTGCTTTACCCCCCATCTCCCTGGGAAAGAGCCCACAGTAGCCATTGGATAGGATACTGGGTGGGCCCCAGAGCCACTCTGGATAATGCGGAGAAAACTCTTGACTCTACTGGTACTCGAACTCGGACCCTACGATCATCCAGTCCGTAGCTAGTCACTATACAGATTATGCTATCCTGGCTCTCATTAGAATTGACAGGAAGTTTAACGATTATAAATTTGTTGTGTAAGCTGAGTTAAAAGAGTGATCCAGTATTATTTCTGAACTTCAGAGATAAAACTTGAATGGTACAGTTTAAAATAAAGAACTGGTTCTTCTTGAACTAGGTGTTTTACACAAATACATGTATAATTATTGTATTTTTATAAAGCAATTAAGAGCTTGCTGTTCATCAGCTTCTAAAATTCCAGCTGTCAGTAATGCATTCATATTTACCTTTCAGCATTTCAATAGCTTGTTCTCATAAAATGCACAAATTTTTCTTTGTGATAACTTACCAAAACTAATGTTAGCCCTAGTATATTGTTTAGTTGTTCCAGCAACACAACAATTGTCAATGTATTTGTAAAGCAACAGTACGATACTGTTTTGGAGTGGTTTTCTTGTATCCAGTTTTAGTTTTGGTTTGCCTGGCTTGGAACTAAGGAGTATGTGAGCAGGTGCAAGGCTGTGACTGATCTTTGCAAGATACCAATGGAATAGTAGGCCACAAAATGAAAGAAAGGTACTATTTGTATACATATATCTTCAGTAATTTTTACACTTTGTTGTGAACATTTGTAGTTATTTCTTGATATGTTCCTTGCACTGTATGTTGTGCAAGGATCACTTGACTTCAGTTGTTCAGTTATAATATGAGCTAAAGTCTGTACATACAACAGCATTTTTTTTTTCCATTTAGAGTCTTGGTTCCCACTATGTAGTTCACTAATGCCATGTATTTTTTCTTTCCCTCCCTTCTTTATGAGGGGGTTGTTCACTGGATAAGACATAATGGTGAATATTCTTTACAGAGATTCACAAGAAAACAGTGTACTGATGTGCAAGGGTAGAGATTGGAGATGGTTAATATGCTGCTATGTTCAAATCACATGGTGACATGTTACATGATGTCAGTTCTATTGATTATTAATTTTATGTTGTTGTGTTTAATTTATTTTAGTAAGAAATTTCATCCCTTTCTTTCTGCATTTAAATCTCACATTTAGCTACCATCATGGTGCACATGATATTAGACAGTGAAGATGTTGTCACATTGTCACTTTGTTTTATTTATGATAAAAACACGGGAACAGGTCCATACAGTTGGGAAGGGAAGATTTTCTCTTTGATTCTGAAAAATATATTCTGGGATTGCAGTACTAAAATATGTGAGCCTCTTGTTCAAGGGTATTATTAAGTAGAGAAATTACAGACTTAGTCAGAGATTCAAAGACACACTTCCCTAGTACAGGAAGATATTTTTTTAATATGTGATAAGAAGAGAGTTGATCTTTTATTATGGAAGGGGTCAGAAGCATATGTGATTTGTTAAACATTATAAGTGTTTAGTTGTAATGTGTTATGGCCTAGTCAAGTGGGTGACTATATGAATGGAGAGACAAATTAGAGAAAAATGTAACTTATGATATATATTGATTTTTATGAAAAATATTAAACAGTTCATTAAATGATAAAGTTTTGGAAGAATTGATTTACAGGAACAGGTGTGGTTGGTGGTAGTTTGTTCTGTGTTTGAGTTATTGTTGCAGGAGCTTGATTTTTTACATTTAAAAAGTTATGACACTAACCTTTTTTGTAGAGATATATATCATCAAGCCTGGACTTAATAACTGTACTTGGTAACCTTTATGTAGATATGCATTGTTGTTGTACGTAAATAACTTCAGGTTTTGTCTAAGTAACAGTGTTAGTTGTAGCAGTCATGCTCACTAGTGTAATGCCTGCTGAAAATGTAGTGGGAAGTCCTCTCATTTGTTACATAAATTTTGTGTTTTCCTTTTTTGCATATGCTTTCACATCTTGCATGTGTTACTAAATGATGTGTCAAGGATAATAATTCTGTACGAGTGTGTCAGAGACTGAAAGTGACTTCATTTTTGCATTGTATAAATAACACACACAGTCAGTCATAAACTGTCTGCTATTAACTAACTCCATGCAGCTGAGCCCTTCTTGAGAATCTGCCAGTTTCGCAGCTACTCAAGAATTTCCCAACACATTATGGAACCTGAAGGTTCATTACCATATTCACAAGAGCCCTCTGCTTGTCCCTGTTCTGAGCCAAATCAATCCATTCCATACAACCCCATCCTATATCTCTTAAGATCCATCTTGATATTATCCTCCTACCTACTTGTAGGTCTTCCTAGTGGTCTCTTTCCTTCTGACTTCCCCACCAATATCCTGTATGCATTCCACTTCACAAACTCTCTCCTATTACATAAATAAATTACTTGGAAGAGGAATTGGTATGACTGCTATGAACTTATGAAGTAATGACGTAGATTCCAGAAGAAGTGATAGGATTAAATAAAGATGATTCCTGTTTTTAATTTGATTTATAAGTCATTTGGCAGAAATTGTGATTAGTACACATAGACAAATTTTATTTTAATTATAAAAACTTCTAATTGCAGAAGATGGTAAAATGCAGAAGTAAGATCTTTTGTTATATTTGTAAATAGGCTTACCATGTTTGAGTATTATACTTAAATGTATTATACAGAAACTACAAATGAACATGAACATAAGTCATTGAAGGAAACAGGACAAAAGTCAGTATGAATTTGATTTGCTAATCAGCAGTTTCTGTCTCAGTCAGGTTTCATATTGTCACAGCTATTGCACTGANTAAGTCCCAGGTTAACCTGTGTCAAATATGAGATTTATGTGGTCTTAAAGGTAGGATGTAGAAGCAGTTATTAACAAAGGCTTTACAAAAGCCAGACTTTGCATGGCCCTGGTCTAGAATATCATAGTTTTTTGTAACATTCAGATATTTAGAATTTATATCAATAATAAATTTGAAGAATTGATGAATGGTACAGGTTAGAGTTTTCTTTTCTTTTTGCTAAGACTATCCATCCAGTTTGATACTGAAGATGACTGTCTTCTGAGATGTGATGCCTTGTAGTCTGATGGATTAGTACCAATATTTGAGATGAGCATGTCTGCAAACATGGCATCACATGCCAGAAGACATCTGTCTTCATGGTCACCATCATCATAACCTCAAATTTAACTTTATTTGCTATTGTGTTATATTACTATATGAACTGAAGGCCATTTCTGGCAGTAGGAAAGGCTTGGTCATACAGGCCTGAATCTAGAAAAAGAGATAGATTTTTAAAACTGTTAATTCCTTTTTCTCCATATCCTCTCAGTGAAATGCTTGATTTGGTATAGTTCTTGTGTGGCTTCCAGGTAGTAGTTTCATAGTGATTTGCAATTATAACCCCCTGTAGTGCAGTTCCTTGCCTTTGAATAAGAGAAGACATAGACTGGACATGTACATTGAGATGTAACACATGAAGGAAGAAGATATTGCAAAATTTACAGTCGGAATGAAACGGAAGTAAAGTTGGGCTCAGCACTGAGTGGATGTCTACATCTGGTGGAGGATAGTTTCATATCTGCTTGTGTCCCCCTGCATGGGATTGCTGCTACTAATGTGTGCTGTGTTGTTACACTCACCATGGCCACGACATGCTCACGTGTGGTGTGGTCTCATTTCAGCTTGTGACTAGTGAAGGGCCACGTCCTGCTGTCAGAAGAAGGAAGCGTCAGTGTCAAGTGCTTGCTCATGACACTCGTCTGCCGACACAGCAGCCAAAGGCACCGAAGCGAAAAGTGAAAAGTGAAGTGATCAGTCCCTTACCAAGAATTTATGAATCAAACAAAGAAAACTCAGAATCTCCATTGACATATTTCAGTGATATCAACACTGTCAAATCTTCTTCCAGTGATTTTCATACACTTAGATCTTTCTCAAATGATATTATTACTCCTGAATCTTCACATGATTTTGATACTCTTACATCTTCTTACAAATATGTCAGTTTACCGAAATCATCATTGAATAATTTTAACACACTTGAAACCTACACTTCAGGGGACTATAGTGATTATCAGTGGTTTGATGCCAAGGATGAGGAAAGTTATTTCACAGGTTGTGAAAATAATTTGAGTGAACCAGTGAATGTAAATATTCATAAACAGTACCATGTGATAGAAGGTCAGCAAATCAGAATAATTCAAGGAGAGTCATGTAAGCACATAGAAGTTAAAACACCCAGTCATGGTGGTGGGCGTATTGAAAGAATGAATGAGTTTAATGTACAGAAAAAATATGATGAGCAGGATGATGATTCTTCATATGAAGACACAACGACTGCTGTAGACAGGCTACATTCAAATCAATTTGGGCAACATTTTTCTGAAAAATCTACTTCTGCAGCAAATACTGATTCTGGATCTCGCCAAGAAAAGACTGCAAGTGGCTTCTTTTCATTCCTGCGTTGGTTCCGGAAAGGAAAGGACGGTGATGATAACTGTGAAGAGGTTGGAGATGGATCATTTATTAAAGGACTGGCTTGCCCAGAAGTTCCATCTTCACCTCAGCTAATCCGCAGCACAAGCTCCAGTTGTGGTAGTATAGATACACTTTTCAGCACAGCCACTGTTAACAGTTTTGCTTTTGTAACACCTGCTTCTTACAGACCTTTTGGTAGTGCCAGTCAACCTGAGAAACGAATAGCAGTTGGTCCAGATACTGATACTTACAAAGATAGACTTCAGCAGAGAGACCAGATAAGGGAGCTGGATAGAAATCTGACCTTGAGGAAGAAGTACCACCTGTTTGGAAGTGGAACATTGGCGAGGAGTAGTGCGAATACCCCTAACTCTAGTCCTGTGGTAGAGAGAAAGGGTAAGGATACAACAGAACAGGCAATACAAGTTCACAATTTAACCCCAGGAAGTCAAAATTCAACATATGGGAAAAAGAAACGCAAAGCCCCTGATCCTCCAAGAGCTGAGTTTAGTGATAGTCTCCCAAACTCATTAGATAAATGTAGGTCTAAGAGTAAGAGTATGGACAATGGGGATCCAGTAGCTGTGAGAAAGCCACGACACAGAAGAACTGTTAGTGATTCAGCAAAGGATAAAAAAGCTGGGGCTTACTGTCACGTCAAAGGAAAGCGCAGAGCTCCGCAACCACCATCCCCATGCAGTAATTTAGAGCTGCAAGATGACAGCACCTTAGAAAGGTTGCACAGTCAGTTTGGAAGTTTTGGAAGAAAGAAGCGGCCTGCGCCACAACCACCAGAAGACAATATTAAGAAGAGAGGTAACAAGGATAGCTGGACCACTCATTCCTATCAAGAAAGAAGCAAGTCAACTGTTGAACAACTCTCTCCTGAAGAGAAAGAACGACTTATTGCAAATATAGCTAAGCTGAAAGCTCATGCTGATAAGAAGGCCTTACGTTCCTTAGACAATATGGATTCGGATTTGAAGTCCTCTGATGAACAAGTTGTTTGTAATGACTCACTTAAACTGGAGAGAGGAGTTCTGAAGCCAAACAAGGAGTTGCCGAAGATGGATACTTCCATTTCAGAAAGTAAAGCAGCACCAGTGTCACCTCGGCCCTGGTACAAGAGAAACCTTACAAACAAGGATGGGTTAAGTGGGCTTAAGCGAGATATCTTCAAGAGTCTAGAGAAAAAGAAAGAAAGAGAGAAGGAAAAGCATGAAGAGTGGATGCCTGAAGTTGGCATTCCCAGGGTTGTAGGGTCTAGTCTGTCCAGTGATGGCAGCAGTTGCAGCAGTACTAGCAGCAAATTCAACATTTTTGCCAGACTTGACCGGAGTGATGACAAGAAGAAAGAGGGTGATAAACGGAAATCACAGGTCTCGTTGCTGGCCAACATCAGTGAGTTGGATCGAGAGGCTGCAGAAATAGTTCAAAAAGAGCAAGCACGGGAGCAGGCACTCTTGGCTGCTCAAGATGCAAAGTTCTACTCCTATCCAGATGTACCAGTAATGAGCAGTTGCAGTGAAGAAGTGGAAATACCGAAGCGTAGCTCTGCTCGGGAACTCATATCTCTGTTTAATGCAATTGGTAATGCTACCAAAGTCACTGTTAACACCACTTTCTTTTCAAAGGAGGGCTCTAGCTTCTTCTCAAGAGAAGGTATTGAAAAAAGGTTTTCTTTTATGGGAGAAAGTTTACGTACTGCTGAACGAACAGTTGTCGTTGGTGAAAAGACATTTCAACATCAGAAATCAAACCAGGCATTTGTTACAGACTCTAACAGCTCATCAGCAAATTCCCCTGGTGTAGAAAGAGATAAGGACTCAATTGATTCAACCAGAATGACTGGAACATCAGATTTAGGATCTGCTGTTGCTATAGAGGAAATTGAAGATAGCCTTGAGAAATCATCTCGATCTCAAGTGATGTATGAAGTCAATAAATCTCGTAGGCATCACTCTCCTAGTCCAAGTATTCCCACAATTGCTGAACAGTCAGAATCTGCAAGTTCTGTAGCCACAACACCTGCTTCTACTTTGGACCCACCGCCAGATAGTAATCATGACTGTAGCAACATTCCTGTAACAGATCCTAGTCCAGATGTTTTGCAGCAAGCAAAGCGTGTGACAATATGGAGCTGTCCTAGATGCACCCTGGAAAATCCCCGTTGGAAGATATCTTGTGATGCTTGTGGCAGGTGGAGGCCCTCCCTTATGGATGATGAGCCTGATTCATTGAAGTGTGATGAGCCATTTCAGCGACCCACCTCACCTCTACATGATACTAAGAAGCCAACAACAAACAAAGTTCAGATTATAAAAATGGAATTGTCAAAAAAAGGAAAGGGTATTAATTGGGAAGAAGAATTGAAGAGATATTTACCCCAGAAGGCTGTTAGCAAGGATAAACATATTTCCAAGCATCCTAGTGAAGATACGGATCTAAGAATAGAGAACATTGCAAAAATTTCTGTTGATGGCATACAGATAAATTCCAACACCCATAGCCAAGTGGTAGCAGTAGCAGAAAATGATACTGGAAAGACAAAGAGTGAAGAATTGCTTACAGACAAAAATAAAACATCGCCATCTACATTCATTGGAGACATAAAAGAGGATAAAGAGGAAGCCATTAACAAAAGTGCAGAAGGCGGTTCTGGTACTCTAATGGTGAATGGTGTAGTACCATTAAGGGAGAAACCAGATGTGGTTGAAGTGAGAAAAGCCAGGCTTGCCTTTTTCAATCGAACAACTGAGAAGCATAATCAATCGATTTTCTGTTGTGAAACTTCTGTGTTAGATGAATCAGGTGTAGAACAGAAAGTTCATGAAGATATTAGTAGTGAATTGGCAACAAGGAAAAAGCAAGTAGATAAAATTGAACAGTTGAAACTTAGGGAAATGTTAAAAGACATGAAAAATTCTCTCCCCAAGAGACCCCAAAAAACCATAATTAGTATTGACAAAAATCAAACTTCAGGTGTTGGAAACAGTTTAAAATCGAATGAAAGTGACAGTATTGAGTCTAAACCTCTGCATAATGTACATAAACTTGGCGCAATTAAGAAAGTTCCACAGAGAGCATCAAAACGTGAACCTAAAAATACTAATAATCCATTAGGAGCTAATTCCAATCAAGAAGATAAATTTAAATTTCAGAATGGAATTGAGGATGAAAATAAGAAAGCTGAGGCTATTTGTATTACAACAAAAACAGTGTATGAGGGCATCAAAATGAAGAAAGCAGGGAAACCTCTGAAGGTATCAACATCTGTACAGACAAATTCCTATATGCGAAAAACCAACGTAGAACAAGGAGAAAATTCGAAGAGCATGACAATGGTTCCTGTGACAGTGGAGGAATTTTCGACTACTGGAATCAAAGATGGTGTGCTATATACATCTCTGAACAAGGATTCACGCCGCATCGGTAAAGGAACATTTGAATTGATCCATGCCAGGGATTTTGCAAATATTGAGGCAACTAAAATTACTGGTGAATCAAGTGCTGTCCATGTCTATGCAAATGTTCCTCCATCTTCCATCCCAGAACAGAATTCTCACCTTGTTTCTGAATGTATTACTCAGCCTGTTTTCCCTCCTCAACAGCCAGTACCAGCATTGGTCCAGCATCATAGTGGAAACAAGAGAAATGTTAGTAAAACTGAAGAAAGCATACAAAATGGAAAAAAGAATGATCTTGGGAAGCAAGGCGTTGCGTTGTTCAAGGAATCCTCCCATGCCACATCCAGTGTCACTTCTGCTGATTCTGATTTGAACAAAGGAGGACCTTATCAGTTGAATCAAGGGACATCTGAAACTAGTAATTCCTCAGTGGCAAGCGTCAGCAGTGGTGATTGCAGTGAAGTTGAAAGGCTAACTGCACAACTCACTCTCCCCAAGGGAATAGCAGATTTCAAAGGTAATCTGTAATCACAATCTCTATAAATAAGACAGGTTTAATTGTTTTGATGTTGGAAATGATGGATAGGTGTCAAGAATAATGAGATGATGATGATGATGATGATGATGATGATGAGGAGGAGGAGGAGGAGGAGGAGGAGGTGGTGGTGGTGGTGGTGGTGGTGGTGGTGGTTCATTGTCATCTTTGGTACAAATAATATGTTTCTGGACATTATCCATCCTGTTTCTGTCTCAAAACACAACGTTTCAGAGATTGGATTTTGTCTCTGTCTTCAGGTAAAACCTACTTAATTGGGTTGTTGGTACAGTTGTCTGGAGATAGAGACTAGCTCTGTCAATTTAAGCTTGATCTACCTTATATAACAGATTCTACAGTTGTAATGAGGCTACTTTGTATGTTTTAAGTTACAAATTATTTTATGTATAGTCACATTACTAACTTACATTTTTATTTGGTTCTAGATGTTATTGTTATGTGTATAAGCATAATTAAAGTTAATATTGGTTTTTTATTAGCTGAGAGTGACTGAAAACTTAACAGTCACATTTGATTAATTCAAAATGTTTTGTTGTGTGACAATGTATAACAGTTGCATACAGACTCTTGAAGGAGATTCATTTGAAACAGTACCCTCAATTACACCTATATAGAATGTTAAGCATTCCATGTAGGCTAGTTTGCTCTGGGTCTTGCATCCCCTTGATGTTGTCACTGAGGAGCATTGTTCACTTTCTACTTTCTCACAGAGGTCTTTAAACAACCTGGTGTTGAAAGGCCTGGATTTGATGTTATATACAATATTTATGGCTTCATACTGCATATTTTTCAGGCCCCTTTTCATCATTTTAACAAGTGCTTGTTGGAGGAGCCTGCAATGACTGTTCTAAAAAGATAGTACCATAACTTTAATATCGGCTACCCTGCTCATTTCTCTATCATCTGTAAACACATTGACATGCTTTTGCCAACTGATTTCATGTTTGGGATTGCTGGATTAATCATCTGGTATTCAAAAGAACACATTGTACATTTTGCCATTAAATCCCATTGACTAAGGCTGATCCCAGGTGGTAATATAACTGTAGTTATACTGGCATAAGTTGTCAAGTGACTGAGGTTAGCCCTTTCTAAAGCACCCAGCAGAGTGTTTCTCACCCCCTCACCTGAGTATGGAAACAGATCCTGTTTACAAAACGTTGGCTTCTTTAGAATACCAAATGATGGACAAAGTCCAAAAACCCAGTAATTCCAAGTGTTTTATGCTGTCATCCAAACCCATCAGAATCTGATTTCATGTTCTTTCATATAGGTAGCAGTGACAAAAGAATCTCTTCCCCTATGTTTCTCTCAAGAGATTTACAGCATAATAACTCATCCTGCAAGTCTGTTCTTGTATCATTAATGAAGAGACACGAGTAACGCTGCTAATCCAGCGGTGTATGAAAGCTAACATACTTATTTTGAGACTAAATAACAATCTCAGACCATTTGTCATTAAATAGGGCCATTTTACTCACCAATCATGCAGTCTCCACTTAGAAATTATACCAGTAATCATACTCCAGTCCAGTATATAACTTTTTTATCTTAAGTGAAAACCAAATCAGTTTTGGCAGGAACTCTCAGCTTTATAGCTAGCCAATAGAACATCCATGTTTGCTGTTGGTGATGTTAATAACTGCTGTAATCATGAAAAAAAAACAGCAATGATAATCAAAATTAATGGGCAGGAATTACTGTAAGTGTAAATTCATCTTGGTCCTTTCCTCCTGTCAAGCCATAAACATTGGCACATTGTTGTGATATTCTTGTTGCAGCCGATCTCCGAGCAACACCTCCAGAGCAGAATATGAATACCCTAGCTATTAATCGTTTGTTGCGTCGTCTTGAAGCAGCTATTGCTGGTGGACAGCATAACCAGGCAGCAGTGTTGGCTAAAGACCTAGCGCGACTGAAAATCAGTTGCTCTGTAACTCGACAGCGTCGTAGTTTGGATGCTAGTCCAGCATCTATCATGTGAGTTGCTTTCATCAACTATGCCTGCATTTTCTTCACCAGTATAATTTTACTCTTGACCCTGTGTTCACTAATGATTCTGCAAAAGGTGTGCTGGAATACTGTCACAGTAATTTATATTTGGGACAGTCTCTAAGTAACAGAAGTAGACCTGATAGCAAATTTTCACCAGTTAGAGCACTGAATTTCTCACTGCTTCATAGCCTGGAATTATAAGTATCAATATCAGTTCACTGTTCAGCCAATTCACCTTGAAGATGGAGTTGGGCCATGTTCACTTGCCAAAATATTGGGATATCACCCAGGACTGGACTCATATAGGAGCACATTATTTACAAGAGGCAACTATAATATTTGGGTGAGCATTTGTAAACTGAAAGCAACAGGTACTAACTCATCAATCTCCAAGTGTACTAGGCAACAGATAACATTATGTATAAGCATGAAAAATTTAAAATTTTGCGGAGTGTCCGTCAGTTTTAGGCCTTCTTTTTCCTTTTCTTCTCCATACTCTCATTGAACTCAATACCTGTACCTTAAATTATTTTCAGCATTACATTTTTTTGAGGTGGGGGGACATGAAGCTTCACCTATTCTAACCTATTACCTTGTAGATTTGTTGATATCTCACCAGGGTTGATATGTATGTGGAGGATAAAGTGTCTCACCAAGGACCCATCTCTCTGCAAGTGATTCCCACCATGACAGTTGCTCAACTGAAAGAGAAAGTTGAAGAGGAATTTGAGATTCCAGTTAGGGTTCAGCGTTGGATTCTCGGAAAGCTGCTCGCTTCAGATGATAGCAAAATGCTGCAGGATCACAATGTCAATTCCAATGGCTGTCCAATGTTCCTTTATTTGGTTGCACCTGGTGAGTACAGCTGTTTATGTAATTTTTATGTATATTGTGACATGAGCGCCAAAAGAGACAGCTGTTGTTAGGCATTGGCCATTGTACATGCACCTGCATCAACAAACACGTGGCCCATTGCTAGGCAACAGCCCCTTTTGACATGTCACACAGAAATAAGGTAACTGTCTTGACATGACATGTATACTCTTGTACAGTGGTTTGTAAAATATGTGGATCCGTGAAACTCTAATAGCGACCTGTAATTATGAGTTATAAGTGTTCATTAAATCAGTTACAAATCCGAAACCCTTGTCTAGCCACTAACATGTGACAGTATTAATTTGTTCTTTTTTACATTATGGTTCTACAGCCCTTTGTTGGGCCTTGGCCACTTCTTCAGTTTCTTGTTCCTGTACACAGTTGGTAGGAATCCTTGGATCTGAGATCAGCCCATCGCAAGGCCGCTACCTACACACAGGACAACATAAACACAATAAGCGCACACAGACATCCATGCCTTCAGTGGGATTCAAACCCACGATCCCAGCTTTCGAGCGAGTGGAGACAGTTCATGCCTTAGACCGCTTGGTCATTGTGATCAGCAATTTGTTCATTTCTAACTTTAATTTCTAATATGTCTACCAACTGGACTGTGTGTTTCCATATCTGCATTGTAGGTTCAATCCCACTAATATTGGGTTTTTCACGGTTCTCACTCCCGTTCCTCATACATATTGAATTTGTATACATCAAACCTTCTCATGTGAAAATACTGTATTTACACATGCAATTTACAGACACTCTTACTTGAGAAATTGTGTCTGTAAGTTGTGGTGCATAAAATATGCAAATACAGTAAACCTTCATTATAACGGATGAACAGGGAGAACAGCTGCTGTTATCAACGTTGTCTGCTATAACCGAGTCAAGAGATATTCATGGAAGTACACCATAGTGTACATATCCCATAAACAGTGTGATTACATAAAATTCTTTTATTTTAAATAATATATGTCTCTAACTCTAAAAGCTTCTAAGTGCCTTAGCATCTCTAAAAATTCACAATTTTACATGGCCAGATTTTTTCTGTTATTTCCAAAATCCGTTATATCCCAGTCTGTTGTAACACGTACGTTCACTGTACTACTTTTCAGATACGTGGTATGTTCAAAAAGTATCGAACCTTCTTTTTTCCCACGTAAACCAATGAAGCGCGGGAGGCTCCCTTCAGTGGAGATGTGGAAAGGACATTCATGCGCAGTCGTGAATTTTTTCCTGCCCGAAGAAAGCGTCAGTCTCTGGCAGTCGGCCTATGAGTGAGGACGTGTAGTGAGCGCTCGTTGGATTCCAGTAAGGTGTAAAATGACAGAACAACATGAGCAGCGATATTGCATCAAATTTTGCCAAAAGCTTGGCTATACCCAAATGGAAACCATTCGCAAGATTCAACAGGCTTTCAGGAACGATGCCATGAGCAACTCACGGATAAAGGAGTGGTACAACCGCTTCAAAGATGGCCACACATCAGTGGACAGCAAGCCGCATTCAGGCAGACCCTCAACAAGGCGAAATGAGAATGTCATTGAGCAAGTGCGGACTTTGGTCATGGAGGACCATCGTATCACAGTCCAAGAACTTGCGAACGAGATAGGGGTAAGACATCCCCAAGGCCAAAAAAGCACGGCAGGTCCGCAGCAATGTCAAGGTCATTTTGGCCATTTTCTTTGGCTCCTGTGGGGTTGTGCATCATGAGTACACACCACAAGGCCAAACCATCACAAAGGAATACTACCAGGAGGTCCTTCATCACCTTTGTAATGCTGTGCGGCGCAAACGACCGGATCTGGGGGCAGCTCCATCATAATAACGCACCCACCCATTCTGCGCATCTGATTCAGATTTTCATCACCAAACACAACATCCCTGTGGTTCGTCAGGCTCCCTACTCCCCCGACATGGCTCCATGTGACTTTTGGCTATTTCCCAAGCTGAAAATGCCACTGAAAGGAACCCGATTTGAGTCAAGAGAAGACATCATGCAGAATGCGACGGCCCGGCTGATCACCATTCCAAAAGACGCATTCCAGAAGTGTTTCCAACAATGGCGGAAGCTGTGGGAGAAGTGTGTGCATTACCAAGGAGACTACTTTGAAGGGGATTAGGGTTTTGTACCTCCAAATCAATAAATGTATTTCTGCTGACCAAAGGTTCGATACTTTTTGAACACACCACGTATAATTTTCACAGTATGCTGAAGCAGTTAGACTTGAATGCAATGTGGCAGTGTGATATGGATATTTGCACCTATCAACCCCACCACATGATTTATCAATTAACTTTGAGATGAAAATTCCCATTAATGATATTTCAACTGGTACGTAATTTCTGTGAAACACACCAACAATGTTCCACATATCATGTTGCTGTAATGTATTTCACTTTATTCATAGTGTAGTCAAAACTTCTGGTGTTATCTGTCATCATTGCTTCAGTGAGACCTTGCTCTAGTGAGTGGCCCTCCCTTGCTCATACATCTAAGTTAAATATTTCCTTGCATTATGTACTAGTAGCTGAAAGGGGCATGAGTGGATAGTTACTTATTTCTGTACAAATTGACCAATATAAAATACAGAGTTGATAATAATTGTCTGTTAATTCTTTGGAGATGGTGAACAGGAAGGAGATTCCATGGGAACAGCTGAAAGCGTAAAGAAGCACAATGCATGTGAAGTGACTGCCCATGTTCCTGGCCCAGCAGCGCCTCAGCCTGAGCATCCTGGTGGAGGGTGGTATTACAATAATGAAGAGGATCGTTACAGCTTTTGTGAGGATACTGAGTCAGAAATGACAGATGATGATGATGATGATTCAAGGTAAAAGAATTTTATCAGTATGATGGAATATATTGCTTTTGAGTATTAACTGACTTCATGGAGCTGAGCCATTCTTGGGAAACCACCAGTGACTCAGCTGCTCAAGAATTTCCAAACATTTTATGGACCTTATAGTTCATTACCATGTTCAAAAAGGGTCTACTGGTCTCTATCCTCAGCCAGATCTATACAGTTCTTNTTGTTATCGCAGAAGTTTATGCGTGCATTAAATGTTGAGAAGCTCGTATTCTGACTGTATATATATATATATATATACACACATACATAATTCACAACTAATAAAGACATTGTTTTTAGTAATGAAGCCATTGAAATGAAAATTATATTGTAGCATATACAGCCATTGCTATGCAGTAGGTGAATAAACAACAGTGTTATTGAGAACATTTTGAACCTTTGAAAATTTACTTTTAATGCACAGTTTTTTCTCCCCCTTTTTGCAGACATATATTGATACTTAGTGCAGGTTATAAGCGACCTCCGTAGTCTAGAGGTAACGTTCCCACCTCATGACTTGTGGTACGCGGGTTCAAATACCCGGCGGAGGTCGTCGAATTTTTAAAGGGTGGAAAAATTCAGGGAACAAGTCCTCCGGGAGGGACTTTAAGCTGTGTGTCCCGTGTCGTAACTTTACGGCACGTAAAAGAACCTCATATCCCCAAAGGGGATCACTGAGCCAAATTCCAGGACGTTTCCTGCCCAACAATAGTCTTTAAGGCCTCTGATAGATGGGGGAAGCATTATAGACACCGCTAAGCAAGTGGCCGAACTCGCTTGCTTGATGGGACTGATGGTACTCACCATTTATCGATAGGGTAAAGAGACTGGTAGAATATCATAGAGGGAAGCACAATAGATCAAACTGGTTGCGGTGCATGGGGAAACCCACCCTCTCTAAATAAATAACTAACTAACTAACTAACTAGGGCAGGTTATACCTCCTTTGATTTTTGCACCACCATATGTGGTTGAAAAGAAATAGGTTTTATGATAATTAAACAGACATTTTAATTTATTTTTTAGGGAAACAAGTCCAGTGAAGGAAGGTAATAGACCGGATGAGAGTAGGAAAGACACAAAAGATGATGATGATAATGAAAAGGGAGATGATGCAATAGTGGGTGCAGCAGCTGTGGTGATACATGAGAGACCAGTAGTTGTACAAGCACCATTCATTGGCAGATCATTTGTGAAACAGGCTCCTCAGTTCCAGAAGACAGTAGTAGATCAACAGCCAAACAGATCATCTTCAAGTAGAGCATCTCAGCTTCTGAGTCTGGAGGAAACTATGAAACCTGGCACAGATCAAACTTTTCAGTCTCCAAAAGGCACACCTATAAGAAGGGCGACCATTACAGACCAGAAGGCTGGTACTCTCCAGCTAGGTTAGTTCTGTTATGATGACTTGCAGCCCAATTTTATAGATCATAATGTGGGTGGCTTCTGCATTTATGATGTAACATTACATTTACTACGATGAACATTTTCCTACC